>NC_089520.1:15568589-15831054 GCF_963924715.1 Thunnus thynnus | reverse complement strand
GCTCTCCATATTGCCATCTTGCATTTTACCTATGATGGAGACATACAAGACAGTAACAACAAAAATAACCAAGGCAGATGAGTCAACAAATCATCACCACAGAGACAAAACACACACAGTGAGAACCAAAAAATCACAGACAGGGAGACAGGAAAATGACTTTTATTACAACGTCTCTGCGACAGTCACATAGAAAGGCTTGCGATATGTAAGTGATGTAATGTAACTGGTAGCTACACCTACTGGCAGGGGGTTAATAAAACAAGATTTAATTGAGTTATTCTAACACTAATCAGAGACAAATACTACAGTGTGCAAATCTTCTTGTAATGAAATGGGAGGAAATTAGATTTTAATAGATGTTATTTTATTACATAAACAAATAATCAGGTAATTAAAAATGCTTGATGGGCCATACTGAAATAAAAATATTTTGACATCAAAGTATATTGAGTGTGACATAATATTAGGGTAAACATGTTTTTTTTTTTAAAACTGCACACTCTTGTTTGGAGTAATATACTGTTTTTTATACATACACACACACACACACACACACACACACACACACACACACACACACACGCACACATATCATCAACAATACAAGTCAAACCATCAGGCTATAAAATGGGATATCAAGACATAGATACAGCATTTACATTGAACACTGATGGTGAGGGAGAGTATACCACAAAAACACACATATCACACACACAACACACACACGTACAGTACACACGAACAAAGACACGGCATGCATAAGAGAAAATTCAGAAAGCACATGCAAGATCACACACTTAGAGTGAAGCAGACTGGAGATGTGAACAATACGGAGAGAGAGAGAGAGAGAGAGAGAGAGAGAGAGCAAGAGAGAGAGAGAGAGAGAGAGAGCCTGAAGGAAAAGCCTCCCACACGATGAAGTTACATAAGAACAACTGGAGGAAAATCGAAATCTAAGTTCGGGGACAGTGGATTTATTATGCTGTAGGATTCTGCTTACACAAGGAAAGAACTTAATTTAAATGTGCGTTTCAGTCAAACAGCATTGCTTTAAATCACAGAATCATCTTGCCAGTAGTGTAATAGAGCCTTCTTCTTAGAAGTACATATACAGTATATCTTTCTGAAAGCTTTTTAAGCATAAAAATAAGTCAACGTGTGCTTTCAAACCAAATGTGCACACAATGTTTAAAAAATAAGAATATAATTAAGAAAGCATTTATTATACACTGCTGTGTCGATCCCATTATCTACCCAGGATATAATTATAGAGACATACACTGTTCGTCTCAGTAGTAGGCAGACTAGAAATTTAACAACAACAACAATTTAAGTCTGTCTTTCAGTGCTTTGTGCTTAAATGTCACTGAGAAAATTACTAAGGTACAGCCACATATTCAGAGAATCTTCTGCATGTACTGTATGTGAAGAATAAGGCTCATTTCACCTCCACTTCCACATTAGCCAGTTCCCTGGAGTCACAATAAAGCTGAAGATGACAAATCGCTCTGTTCCAGCCCAGTACAGCACAAGGTCACCATTACAAATCACGCCCCATCTGCCTTGAGTACAAACACTTTGGGGCTGTTCTCCAAGGAGACAAAGATAAGAGCGAATCCAGTGCCACGACGAACGGAGTTAATCTTTTTGCATCTTGTCCAGCGGACACAAAAATGGAGGATTTACACTAAGTGATCTCAGAGGACACCCAACTAAAGGAGATGGCCCTACAGTATGATTTTGCCACCACTATTCAGCCAGCGTCCTGTCTGCTGTCACAAAAATGAATTAATATGCTGAGAGTTCTTTTACTACACAACCTAAACAAATAATATTCCTGCAGCACTGTTAAGGACGTCCTTTTTCAAATGCTGTAAGAGCTATCCTTCACAAAGTCTTTAAGGAATGAATAGGAATACAAAAGGACTCAAAACATTTTCTCCACCTGTAAGCATTACAGAGACCTAATGATGGCATGTTTTGTTTGTTTAATTTTAGTAGTAGTAGTGTTTACATTTACAAGACGAAGATAACATAAAGAGACAAAAAAGAAATGAGAGACCAATTTCTACACCTAAAAGGGACATGCATTAAGAGCATGGGTAAAAAAAGGGTCTAACACAACTAAAAGAGAAGACAGAGCAGAGCAGAAGGTGAACACTCGTGGTAGGAGGCAGTTGAAAAATGGAGATGGTAGGAGTAGTCAAAGGTCACGACAGAAAGAGATCAGAGGTTTTGTCAACCTACCATTAATTAGGCTGGCACTGCCAGGGGCATTAATGCCTGCAGCCCCATCCGTGGCTATAGTGGCGATGGGGTGGATAGGATGGGAGCAGTCTAGCCAGTAACAATGAGGGCCGAACATGAATTAACAAAAACACACATGCACGCGCCCACACGTAAACACACACACACACACACGCACGCACATGCACACACAAGACAATGAACAGAAATAACATGGTTATAGCACATTTAAGAGATTCAGCATCTGTAGACTAAAGTCTGGTGTTGTGATCAGTGAGGATTATAAATTTGTATTGTGTCTATTATTCATGTATATGTATGTAACTACAGTGGTTTACTAAATGTAATGTCAATAAAACAAACAAGTGTAACACTGGACAGACATGAAACATGAAATCTGAACATAAATAGAAAATAATATAACAAAATTTGAAACCAGAGCTACAAAAAGGTAAACCTACTGTATGATCAATTAACAAAACAGCTATTTGTTTTACTTGTGTGTATGTGCTGTATATAATCTTGCATGTATGATTAAGAATAGTGATATTTTTTAACAAGTATTATATATTAACTGCAGTCATTTTTTGCATTTTTCAGTTGAAATGTGAGGTTAATTTAAACCATGTTATTCATGTAATATTGAGCAAAACAAAATCATAATTCAGCAGAAAAACTGAAAAAAAAAGTACATAAAAAGTGTTGCATAGCCAATCTAAAATGAATTTCTTCATTGCAAAGTAAATAAAGTTAAAATGGTCCACATATTAGCCGGGGAGAAAACACATGTGCCAACCAGTTACATTATGGGGATAGTGAATTTAATTTGTGTAAATATGAGAAGTGAAACACAGTATTGCCTTAACCCCTGATTGGTAGTTTGTAGTAACCATCTTCTGAGAGCAGTCACATCAACTATGAGTACTGGAAAAAGAACATTCAAAACAAGGTCACATATTGTTTTCTTGTGTTCAATTGTTTTCTTTATCTTGAGCTTTAACAAAAATACATTTACTAAGTCTGCAAGTTTTATTTCAATTCTGCACTTCATTTATTATCTCATTGGCATTATCTTATTAGCAGTGTTTTATCAGCACTATTGTATATCCATCTGATCGATATTAAATTTGTTTAAATGGCTGATGTGACCTTTTACAAAAGTTTCAGCTGCTTAAAGCTAACCCTTATTTTAACAACTTCTATATATGTAGTCTTAACTCAAACAGATTTGTTTTAACTTGGCTGGCCATACATGAGTATGGAGCTCATAAGGCAATGCAGACATATGGTACAAATAAAGGGTGCACAATTTTTGGTAAGATATTGAAAGAAATTCCCCAGTGATTTCACACAGTGAAACTATGAAAACAACAATTTTGAGTCAAAGAATCAAGAATGACAAAGGATGTATTAACATAAAGGGCTTCAATGACAGTTTAAAGTGAATTTGAATAGTTTGTGGACTACTTCCTTGGTGTAGTGACATGTAACACAGTTTTTTTGTTGGTTGATCAGACACGTGGGATTATTTTTACAAGTTAATCAATCTGATCAGATTGATAAAACCTGAGAAAATAATGCATCTTACACTGCACTACAACCAGATCAAAATCATATTGTCTATGCACTACAATTACAGTTCAAAATAAGATTACATATACTGTCGCATTTGTTAGCTTTCAGATCAGAGGAGGATAGTAGTATCCACAGGGGAAGACGTGTTTCTGTTATCTTTATAAATTGAAAATTCTAAGACAGCACCAAGTCAAAACACTTCACAACATACAGTATGCTATTCACGCCGGCTACTGGGGTACCTGCTCACTGAGACCAACGAGCTGCCGGCAGTGGCACTGGTAACAGTGGTAACAAATCAATACTGATGTGTGTAAATATGAAAGGTGTAAAAATAACATTTCACAAAACCTTGTTCTGTCTACTTCACTCTCTACTGCTGGTACATGTGCTGTGCACCTGCACGGCTGTTGCTCTCATGTCATTGTTCTGTAATACAGCAATGAGATGAGTCTGACAGCCTGTCTTTATGGCATTCAACACATCTAAGAGACAGAACTGATGTTGAATGCTTGCTAGTTAGTTTGATGAGTGCAGTGCCTGTAAGAACGGGAGAAGATTATGCATTGTGAAATGTGTCATCTGTCAACACTTAAAAAGATGCAGTGTTGTGATGATGAGGCTTCTCTTTTTAAGTGAGGAGTTAAACTGGGGCAAGGGTGCTTGGCTACTGAGAGGGGTGAAGAGTAACGGTGATTTATTGGGGATCGTTGGGGGTTCAAGGTCAAAAGGATCAAGTACCACTCCCAGGGGTCAGAGAAAGGTGATACTCTACCTGTATTCTGGTGTCCGTCTTCCACTGCCCCTCCTTCGAGGCGAATTTGGAACGATAAGAGAGTAATGACAATAATGCACCTGAACCCACAGAACCTGGATACTGCAGCTCACAACTGTACCACCAATACTCATTTTATACACTATTTATACACATTCAGCAAAGACAACTGTGCACAGAGACTTATTGTCAGGTACTATACTACCAATATTTACAAAAGGTAATGTCACATGAGTTCAACAGGTGAGAGTTGAGAGTTTATTGTTTATAAGCCTTCTGATAACAAGAACACAGATAAAACACAGATACTTTCAGCACATAAGGTAATGAAATGAGAAAAGCTCTTTCAAAGGTATGTTGCTGGGCAACACTGACAAATAATGTATGTACCTAAAAAATGTACCTCAATACTCTTGAAGCAACTGCAGAAAAATCTTATTGGTCATGTTTATAAAAAAAGATGAGTTAATGGTATACTGATCTTACCTTTCTTTTCTTTCTTCTCTTCTTCCTCAACACCGGCCCCCAGCAGAGTGAAGATGATTCCAGTCTGAGAGTTGACACCGACAGCAGTCACCGCCATGCGCCCTGAACCCTCCATCACATGGGTCCCTGGAGAGAGAAAAGTAGAGTGATACAATAAGGTATTATAGCTAGATTACATGTATTCAGTGATTGCTGAAAAGGCAACAGTATTTTCATTTTGTACTTGTGTGTCTGGTGTGAGAGTGTGCTTTTATGTTCATAGAAACAAACTTATCAACCATCATGAAAACTGTCAAATCAAACACCAAATGGTGGTTTTTAGCCATTTTATTCACAATAGATTATATAAAGGGAACTAGGCAGCAGACCTAGGACTAATAAGGAATGAATAGCAGCATTGCTCTAGAGATGGCAATGTTGGTGGGTTGGTCCACCACTTTGGTCTAGTTTAATACATTATACTAAAATAAATATCTAAACAACTACTAGATGGATTGATATGAATTGTTGTACATACATTCATGGTCTGCAGAGGATGAGTCCTACTGACTGTGATGATCCCCTGACTTTTCCTCTCATGCCACCATGGGGTTCACATTTGTGTTTTTGAGTAAAATGTCTATAAATACTGGATGTATTGCCATTAAAGTTGATACACACATTCATGTCCCCCTCAAGATGAACTGACTTTAGTGATCTCTGAACTTTTCGTCTACTGCTTTTATCAGGCTAAAAACTAAAATAAAATGGCCAAAAAATTTGATGACCTGGCCATTTGTCTAATAGTTTGGTTATGACCAAATATCATCTACAAAACTAATGACATTCCCATCAGCCTTAGTTGTACTTTGAGCATGTGAGCATGTGAGCATGTTAGCATGCTGACGATAAGTATAGTATCACAAAGCCACTAGCATGGCTGTATGCTCTTAGTCTTCCTTTTATTTCCCTACATAACACAATATGCCTTTGAATCTTTTTGTAAAGTGTGATGGATAGTAAGTATCCACTGGCTTACAGTATGTCCCAATTACATATCACTGTATATATTAAAACTACTCACCCCTATTATGCACACAATTCAAGGTTATTGATTATGACAATCATAAACACTCCCCTGAAAAAGGTACAGTTTGCTTAGGTTCTATACTTAGGATCACTGTCCTGTTTCATTGTCCTAAAACCAAACTACTGTATGAATCAAGAGCATTACAATTCCAACATTTTTACCCATATGGATGAGACCCTCATCACACACCCTCGAACACTACCAAAGCTGAAAGTCCAATGTGCTGGAGTAAATACTTTGGACTGCACTATAAATCTTTGCATGTGTACATATATGTACAGCATTCAGAGAATATTATTAACCTTTGGGAGAGTAAGTCGATGTAGGTGAATATGAGGCTAATTAAAAAAGGCAACAAAAAGGCACGCAGCTAATTATCCACAGGAAAAAAACACTAAATGTGAGATCAGATTAACCCACGTTTCTGTTATCTGTGATATTCTCCCTTTGTAAGAATCCTACTACCGCAGATTCTGGTGTCTCTGCAGCAGCAATTAATAAACCAATAAAGAGGGAAACTATATTAAAAAATAGTGTTTTCCCAGCTGACGCATTTCCTTCCGCATTGATATTCAAATTATAATTAACAACCTTTTGACTTCTGTCTGAGGTAATGCCAAAACTGTGAGTTAAAATACATTAGATTTTATTCACAATAAGTTATATGAAGGGAACTAGGCAGCAAACCTAGGACTGATAAGGAATGAAAGGCAAACCTTAATATAAAAACAACTCCAAACATCTCCTTGAGGCTTTTAAGTTGTTATATGGTTGCTTCAGAAGCAATCATAAGATGTATCTTACTGATATGAAACCCTCTTTGTTTATTTTGTTTTGTATCCATAATATATTTGAGGACAACAACACACAATGGATAGAAATAAAAGGTTGTGACATTGGGTTAGTAGGTGTAATAAACCAGCCCACTTTATTTACTCATGTTCAATTCTGGTGTGGGATGACGAATCTGCACCAGCCCACTGGTGGAAAAATGCTAGAAAGGTATTTCTAGGTTTGTTTAAGAGATTCATTAATACCAAAATGCAAAATCAAAAATAAATTGACATTCATTGCCTAAAATATAAAAAACTCAACATATACAATATTATTTTGTAGTTGAGGGCATTAACAGAAGGGCATTTTGATAGAGGAGATTAACATTTTCATGTAAGAGAAAAAGTATAGTCCTCAGTCTCAAAGTCGAGTCCCCATCTCTGTTTTTTATGTCGCTTTCTCCTTTACACTACAACATTACGTACAGGAAATCATGACAGTGACATACAGTATTCACTCATGCGACTCTAGTCTTCTTCCAGTTCCATGCAGTTAACAGGACAGCGAGAGAGAGCATCAACTGGTTAACATACCGGACAACAGCATGGGGTCCTTGTCTACAGCCTTCTTGACGTGGTCGGACTCTCCGGTCAGTGATGACTCATCAATCTTCAGGTCATTGCCTTGGATCAACACTCCATCAGCAGGAAGCAGATCACCTGCAACAATATATATGCTGGATTTGCTATCTGCAGTGGATTTATTTACATTCCTGGAAATGACCTCACACAACAGAGCAATTCAGAAAACTCTAAAGAGTCCTTTGGTCTGTGACCTGGTAGTCTACAGATGTAGCCAGAGAGATCAGGATTACAGCTAACGTTAGACAAGATAGATGGCAAATCACAGTGGTATACTATATTCTTGTCAATAGGGGACACTGAGCGAGGATGTGCATCTGTTGCTGTGTGTGTAGGTGTGCTGCAGCTAATTACTTTCTTAACATTAACATACTGGAGCTTAAATATATTTAATTGCTTAGGGTGGACTTCATAACTTTAATTCCCCCTCTGGAAATGAGGTGGAAGTCTACTGAACCATGAAAATTACTTGACACAGAACAATAGACAAGCCAATCAAGGCCAACAGTCAGTTGGCACGAGCACAAACCAAACTAAACTTGTCAAGGTGTGCTTGGAAGTTTGATCTATTTTGGTCTCTATTCATGTCACAGAACAAGAAACAAAATAACTCTAATCTTTTGATAAACAATATAAAATCAACCACATAGAACTGCCATGACTGAAGATATTTTGCATATCGGTACAAAAAGAACATGTGATCTTTGAAATGCACGACGGACTATATGAAAAAGAAAAGGTTCCAGTTAAACCTTTATGCATTAAGATGTAGGTAAAATGCAGGAAAGATAATTTCATTAATTCAGAAGATCCTCTCCTTAATTAGTAACTTTAAAAAGGTGTTGGTTAATATTTGCCCATGTTTTA
Organism: Thunnus thynnus; assembly: GCF_963924715.1. Classification (NCBI taxonomy): domain Eukaryota; kingdom Metazoa; phylum Chordata; class Actinopteri; order Scombriformes; family Scombridae; genus Thunnus; species Thunnus thynnus. The sequence continues at coordinate 15,822,617 of NC_089520.1, read as the reverse complement.
GGGGAGCAGTATATGTTAGTATATTTTGAGGGGTGAATATATGAAAACAGCACCAAAGAGAGCACTATGAATTTACACCATGATGGTATTTGCTAGTTTGACAATCTCTTCATACCTACCGTATTTGATTTGTGCGATATCCCCCACAACTATGTCAGCCACGGGCAGCTGTATGACCTGGCTGCCGCGGACCACTTGGAACTTCTGCTCCTGCTCAATGCGGCTCTGCAGCCCACGGAACTGCTTCTCCTTCGACCAGTCATTGAAGGCTGTCACCAGTACCACACACACCACAGACAACAGAATGGCTGCGCCCTCGATCCAGCCGGCCTCTGACTCGCCCTCATCCTCCACCCCGCCTGCTGCTGCGCCACAGGCTACAGTTTGGTAAAGGTGACAGGAAGGAGAAGAGGAGAATTATATAGATGTTTACAAGCATACTGTGCTGTAAAGAGTAAATTAATATAGACTGAATCACACTGTACACACACTCACACTGTATATCCACTCACAAATTTCATACACAGGTGCATGTACACACTTCGCAATAAAAGATCCAAGGAAAAAAATGTAATCAAAGCTCACACTCACACCGGGGGCTGAAAAGGTTTGGACAAAGACAGCTGTGACTGTGTGTGTAATATGTGTGTGTAAATACATGCATATGTGCAATGTGTGCAATATAAAAGACAACTCTGAAATGAAATGAACTCTGGCTGACATGACCTTCAGAGAATTCACTTCTCTTTTCCTCTTCATTCATTTCCTCTGCTTCAGATGAATGCCCCGCAGTCTGCTGGCTGCACAATGAAAGACTGTGGTATATTTGGGAATGAAACAAGGCCTATTCCCCGTTCTCCTCATTCTGCGTCATGTAATCCTCTGGGAGCTATTGTGCTATACACTCCTGGCTAGCTGACTTCAAAAGCCCCTGGGTTGGGTGATTTGCTTTGGACTATATAATACTTGAGGCTCACGTGGGAATTTGTGCAGTCTCCATATTATAGTCATTACATATGCAGGGATTTAACCAAGAACTAGACTCCAAAAAGCAATTTGGACTTGCTGGTGCAGTGCAGATGTGTTCCAATCAATATAATGATCATTAACTGGTTACAGGGTATACAGTGCACACATATACAATGCATTCAGTTGTTTTAGCACAAAGAAAGACATACTTAAAAGAACATGTTAAGTTAAATTATTAATTTAATTCAATTTATGTTACCTGTCTGTATGTATTTATTTGCTTTTTTTACATTATCCTATGAAAAAAGTCACTTTTTTTCAGTTACTTATGTTTGGTTATGTTAGGTTGAGATTTTGACAAGTTCAGCTCTGTAATTAGATCTCCTGAAAGATTATGCTACATTCAGGCTGACAGGGTGTTTCATGTGAAACTATTTTACTACCTTGCTAAAACTAATGCTTAACAAGGCCTCTTAAGAAGATGCAAATGTAAAACAAAATAGATTTCATGTAAATCAAATCATTACAATATTTCTCTTTTAGCGAAAGAACTAAAATCTACTAAATTAGACAGGATACAATAGTGCAGCAGATTTTTTGAGACAGTTTAATTGGATGTGTTCAGCCTGTCCTGCTTGATCACTGCATTGCGCTGACACTAATACAGTGAGTACAGTAGCTGTCCATGGTTCTGATTGCACTGCTTTTAGTATTCAGACAAGTAAATGCAGCTGTGTGCACTAACTGTTCGCTTCTCTCTGTCATAGCAAGACACACACACCATCATGCAGCAAATGTGTAGCTGTCCATGGTGCTGAAGTGCCAACCAAGAAGTTATACAGCCAGACAAACCATAAAATATTTTAACTAATGCAGCTGACTGATTTTTTTTAGATTGGGTGGCATGTAAATTAATATTTCCATAAGCTTTAAAAGCAATATAACTGATTGATTTTGTCACCTTGCCAGACCACGTTAGATTTTTATGTCTATTCATAGTATTTTCTTTGCATTTTTTCAGGGTTTTGTGCTGCTGCATGTTGTTTGTTTGATACAGACGCAATTAAGAGCCTCCTCATTCAACTGCAGCCAGGCCTTTTCATATGTAAATGGGAATTAAGTCACCCCACCACCTTCTATTTCTGGACTGTCGAGCTTTATCTGATCTATTAATAAACAGAACAGTAAAGCAGTGTGTGCGTGTGTTTAAAGTCATTTAAAATTATTTATTTTACAAGTTTACTGTTCTTAATTTACATTTTATATGTAGTGTTTCATTTGGTCAAATTTAGTAAAAATGCATTATTTTAGGACAAACCTCATGAGATGTGTCATCATATTTTTAAGGGAGTCCCAAGACAGTAAAGTTTAATGTTTACATCTTTGTCACAACTCTTTAACAACCAAATTTGAGGGATCAGTACCAGAAAAGTTTGATTATATTAACAAAATATTTCTGTAAAAATGTATCAATATCATTCTTGTTTTTTTCCATCATTCTACTTGCACTCCCTCTCTGTAGCACACAAACCCATTTGATGTTTTTCTGAATAAGGTGATTCAAAGGTGTGTGCGTTCATATCTTTCTGAATCACTGCTACTCACATCTACTCATATCCGCAGGAGTTTATGCACTGATTTAGATTCATATGTATTCATATCATTCAAATCTGAGGGGACGATTGTATATTGGCATCTTTTTTTGCCTTTTTTAGTTAAAGCCTGTTTATGTTTCTGCAGATGGATGCAATTATTAGCATAATGATTCCTTTGGCATTTCACTGCTTTACTTGGACTTGGTGATGCAGAGAGTGCATTTAGAAAGAGGATGCAAAAAATGAAGCAAGCAGGGAAAAGTATTGTTAATTGATGATCATATTCAAATTAACCAATAATTTTGTTAGTGAAAAAAATCATATATTTATTCAATCACCCCCCTCCCACTTAATCTTAACCAACCCACTACAAAATATAATAACTCAGAATAATTAACTAACTAACCATGCAAGTAAGACAGTGGTAGCTATTTCTTCTTCCTCTTCGTTCTACCTGCATAAGACTTTTTAGACCCCTTAAAATGATGACTGGTCCCTTTGGCAGGGTAACTGAATTCCATTACTGTGATAATGCTGTGAGCAATGACTGATGTTGCTGACTCAGCACCTCGTTATGGTCTCTGTCTTCATTCCCTTTTTCACAGCTCACAGGGCTGATGTATGGGCACAGGGAGCTCAAGGTTATTTCTCTACTCAACACTTCATTAACCTTTCCAGTACCTTTTATGCGCACATTTAACACATAATGTGTGTGCACATACACACACACACACGCATAAAAATTACCCCTGTGCTGGATGAGTCATCTGACCTCTTGAGGCAGGTCACAAACAAAGTGTGACCTGGCTCACCAATTAAAAAGCATGTGTGCATACATGTATGTGTAAGTGTGTCAGCGAGTGCCAGTAATGTCAGAGGAAGTGATGTCAGTGGGCCAATGCAATTATAGCCCTTTGCTGTCCTCCTGCAGTAGTGGAGATGGCACAGATAACTGTCATAGTGTGTGTGTGTGTGTGTGTACATTTGTGCACATATGTCTGTTTCAAGACCCCGAAATGAATAACAGAGAGCATTTTACAGGAAGTGATGTCACAGGAGCTGCTTCACTCACACTCTCCGCTGCTCTCTCCGGGAGGGTGGTAGAAGGAGAGGCCCAGGGAGATCAGGGCAGCGATCTCCAGGATGATGAGAGTGACGTCCTGCAGGGCCTCCCATACCAGCTGCAGGAAGGTTTTTGGCTTCTTTGGAGGTATCAGGTTTTTCCCAAATGTTTCTTTTCTCTTGTCTAGGTCAGTTTGGGTACCTGCGAGACCTGAGAGACAGAAACATACAGAGGGAGGGAGACAGAATTAAGAGTTATTTCTTAATAGAACATTATAGTCCAGCACAGATCTCAGTGCTATAAAAGGATCATCTACAGTATGTGTGTAGGACATTCTTACTGATGTATTGCCATTACATTGTATATATAAATGGTTCACATCACAGTAACAAACATCTAACAATATCAAACTTAACTTTTCTTTTGATCCAAGTGGTAAAGAACAGCAAGAAAATCCAAATTTTTAACCCTAAACACAAACTTTATTTAAATGCACAGCAGGAAACAGGAGTCTTTTTTTAAATAATTTTGTTAAAAATGTTTTTTCAACAGAATTATTTGTTATGGTTAGTAGCACTCAGCTTTGTAATCCATCTTGTTGTCTTGCTTTCTTCTTCTCTTGTCTTTCTCACTCTCAAACCACACACAAACCATCTCTAATTACCAGTTTGAGTCATAGTGGCTCTGCTCCTCGGCTCTGCGTTCCTTATATAATTCTGCTCAAGAGATGCAGGCCTTGTGCTTTGACCTCATCCACCTCCTCAAACACCATGAACGACTGTACATAAATATCTTTCGCTCTTTTATCTGGAGAACTTTGTACTGGCTTGAGGCACAATTTACAGTTAGAATACTGTTCAAAACTATTCTCATACAGGAGCAAATAACTAAACTAAATAAATAGTTACAGTAATAGCTTTTTTGTGAACTTATCCTTTTTATTAATACTTTTTCCTTTAAAGATGGGTTATATAAGATTTAAATTATGGACTAATTAGAATCACAGAACATTGCTCTCTGTGCATTACAGTCGACATTATGCTGAATATGGGTTTCATTTGGGGTTGTAACTGTTCTTTATATTAAGTAATGTCCATATATTAAATCAGATTTATAACAACTTAAAAATATTCTTTATTATTTTTCTGAATTATTGATTAATTGTTAACTCAGAAAATAATGCAAAATGCCCATCACAATTTTCCTGAGCTAAAAGGTGACAGATACCAACAGTCCAAAACCTAAAAAATATACAACTTAGAATTATATTATAAAGAGAAAGGAGAAAATCTCCACATTTGAGAACCAGCAAATGTTTGGAATTTTTGTTTGGTTAAAGACTTAATCAATTATCAAAATTGTGGTCAATTAATTTTCTATCAATTGTATTATGTAAGATTGAAATGTGGGCAATTTAGAATAGTACATCACGATCAATGACTAAAAGTCTGTTGGGTTTCCATTTTATGGATTTTCTCAGGGGATCAAATTACAACCCCATTTGACATAATTGTACTGTGGTTCATTCTATATCTGTATTCCAGTCTTACATGGGGAGCTTATTCAGTCTATTTTACCTAAATTGGCAAAAATGTACTGACTCTGTTAATTCATGTTCATATATTAAATCATCTTTCACTAGAGCTACAAGAAGAATCTGCATCACTGGTATATCAGAAATTGTGGACTGTAAACTACAGTATATCTGCATCAAACCTGCACAAAGCTATGGAGGTGGCATTAAGTGCACTAACTGCATTGCAAATTTATGCTCTGTATCCTCAGTTCAAATTATTCATAAACATCTCTTTCAAGCCGCATCACTGGTTTATATCTGGCTACTTTTCAGTGTAGTACGGTTATCTGGTTGCTAAGCACACACACACACAAGCAGCAGTGTGTATTCACCGTCTCTCTTTCTCTCTGTGTGTCTCACAACCACAGACATTACCACAGCATTATGTCATGCATGGTGCGTCACTGGGTCTCCCAGGAGTGGCCCTGGATTGCACCTGATAACATCACGGCTGCATGACACTGTTTCACATGTGAATACATATGACTGTGTGATGACTTATTAACATCTGCAGAAAATAACTCATGAACCACTTATGAATGCATCTGCATCTGACTTTGGAGGAGGAAGAACAAAGGAGAAGGATTACAGCGCTGCTGTGTAAAAAGCAAATGTTGAGATACTGGGAAAAAAGAGGTTTCACTTGCTCGAGAAAGAGAGAGGGAGCAACAGAGAGGGAGAAGAAGAGGACGGAAGGAGGGCAGGCTGAAAACAGAACAATTCCCAGCTCCTACGTAGGAGAATGCCCTGGTTACAAATAGATCAGTCTATAAATAGCCTCATTATCCATTCACTTTTAATTGTCTCTGTGAGAGGACCTAGCATGCTCTCCCATTGATCTCCACAGCACCCTGCCTCACATCACACACAAACATGTCTGCGTGTGTATGCATGTGTGTGTTTGTGTGTGCGTGTCTCCATGAGTCGTGACCGCCGGCACGTGCGTGTGTGTGTGTGTGTGTGTAACAAGGCTGGCCTTGCATGCCTGCAGTTGCTTGCACTATCATACGGTAAAAGTAGAGCTCATATAATCAGGCTTTAGCCAATTTCAGTTGGTTAGATACACAGATATACACACAAGCACAGATGTACATATTTTTACATATACACATTCAGCTTATGATGAGCCCTTTCTATCTTTTTAGATAGATCAGGTGCACATGAGAAATATGGCATTCACTCATATTCTAGCCAGTACTGCATCCACAGATTTTTTTTCTTGTTGTGGTAAAAACAACAAATACATATGCTAATCCTTCTACTCCACATCCCGTGTATCCATCCAGAGGCAGGGGAGCTAGTTATAGCATGCAAATGCACCATTCTGCATAAGGTCAGCAATAATTTCACATTAAGATACAGCATACTGCATAGTCTTTCTGCTATGTGATGAGACACGACTGCATGAGATGGTGCACCAGTTCAGATTGACATTTAACCTTGTTAAATGTTTTAACTGTGTTCTCCTTAAATGCCCTTGAGATGTGAGCTATGCTGTAATCAATCTCCCTAATCATTAAATACTCATTGCTTCCTGGAAAATCCTCTGCTAGCTTATGATTCCTTCCTGGATTGCTGATGGCTGCTTACTGCAAAAGATTCATTTGGCCGATTATGAAATATTGTAGGCTAAATACTGTCAGCCCACCTAACTGCTCTGGCAGTGGATTTTGAGGAGGCAGTGAGAGGGCAGAAAAACTGGGCTGATACACAGATGAGTCACAACAATCTCAGAAAGGAGTAAGGCTGATTGCAAAGGAGTCTTTCTGCTGCAGTTCATTACCAAGAAGTGAAATCTGGGCAAACAGTAATATACACTGAAAGTACATCAACAGTAGATGAGAATAGGTTAAATGGATAATTTATGCATTGCACTTATTGTAATCAAGGTTTAAATGAAATTTGAGTCCACCGATGAAAAATGAGAAATGTGCACTAACAATCATTAGCAAAGGAATGAGGTTCCTTTTTCAAACTGATGGACATCACACAGTGGGCATCCTGGTGACTCAGCAGATTAAGGCAAAAGACATTTATTGTACCAGCAATGCATCTTGTGTTTAATCTTAGTTATGAATTTGGTTGCATGCCATCAAATCACTCTTCCATATTTTCAGTCACTTTCCACTAAATACTAGATAATTAAGCAAGCACGCTCCATAATAAACCACATTTGGCCCTATTAGATTGTGTGCATTAGAGAGCTACAGTTAGAATTTTTAATGTTCATGAGAAAACATATGATTATGTTATTAATCATGAAGTGGCATAAATGATCAACATGGGCGTCTTTGGCCCTCTGGGTTCAAAGCCAAGAAAAGCTGCCCCAGCCTCTGTAATGTAACAGACAAATTGGCTCTAAAACGAGCCTCTGTACTCTTTGATCATTCAAGAAACCTGACCATGAAGTCTGGCATAGTGACAACACTCTAATGTTATTATAATAAGATACTATATCATTAAAAAGAGACTTATTACACTTGTGCTGCAACTAGTAGTTGTAGTTCTTTCTATCGATTAATCTATCAATTATTTTTCCAAATTACCATTTAATCTATAAAATGTCAGAAAAAAGTGAAAAATTGAGACATTTTTATATTGCTTGCCTCGTGTGACCGACAGCCCAAAGGTTTTCAACTGACAAAGTGATTGACAAGATTACAGAAATATTATATAAGATTCACCAAAGATTCATAGATATTTTTTTAAACCTCATGAGGATAAAATTGAATTTCTCTCCCCTTCCTCTGTGCTGCTCTTACTCTATAATTTATGGCTAGTAAGGCGCTGATCTGTCAAACGCAGCAGGATCTGTGATTTGAATCTGCATCGACAAATGGTACCTGCCTCACATCCTGTTTCCAAATAGACAAGAAGACAGGGACATACAAAAAGAAAAAAAAAGAAACTTTATGTCATCCTTTCTACATGAGAGGAAATGGAATTTTTTTCACTCAGAGGGAACATTATGGCATATTTTAACAGTTTTTTAAACCTTTTTTTTGTCAGTGGCTAAAAATAGATCTCCATGGAAACATTATGCATCCCATTCGTTGTGTGGAAATACCCACGACTCTGAACCTTGGAGAATGTGTGAATTAAATATGTGTGTGTTTTTGGATGACTGTGTTTGTGTCCAAGAGCATGCATGCATATGTATGCGTGTGCACAGGTATGTTCCACCAAAGAAAAGACGCTAAAGAATGAAAAGACGTGCTGACCTCTAAATGTCCTTGTAAAAAAAAAGACACATGTTAGTAGAGCAGCAAGCATATTACATTTTTTCACATCTTCACACGATGGATTGAACTACATAATTTTCCATGTGTATAGTTCTTGGGTCGTAGCAGTATCCATTTTCCCTCCTCTTTGTTTTTACGTCTTCCTGTCTGTCTGTCTGAACTTTTTCCCCCCCTCATAATACCGTGTACCACAGTGTCCAAAACAAGTCACCATGGCAACAGGGTTCTACGATGATGATCATCATCATCATAACGACGCAAAATATTGATGCTTTTTTTCTGCAGCGAATCAATAGTTTCAACATGTATTCTCAGCTCTCACCATTTTAAAAAAGAGAGAGGAGGAATAAAGAGGGAAGACAGAGAGGGCTGAAGTGTGACTCAGAGAGCACAAGAGGGAGAGAAAAAGAGAGAGACAGAGAATGAGAGTAGGCTGGATGTAGAGTAACTCTATGAATAATAACCCATCAGCAGCTAAAAGGTGGATAATTATCATGCTCTTATTAGAAGATGGAGTGATGGAGAAATGTGTCACAGTGTCCTTGAGAATGACCTCCATGATAATGACACCATTTTATGCCATAAAAGAGGAAAGGGTTGTTACTGTATGTACAAAGGCAGAAAATAATAGAAATAGCCTAAAAGGGCAGATGTTGCTAAAGCTAGAATTAAAAAAATTATGTTATGTGTAAGTAAAAGACATAAATAGGAGGAGGGAGTGGGATGGAAAGAAGTGTGAAAAGGTTCAGACAATAACACGAAGGTGCACTCAAAGACAAGAAAAGAACACACAGAAACCTTTTACCGCTTCTTGGATCATCTTAACAAGGTGGTGGGCTTGTGTCTGTTATGTAGGACAAGGTAGAAGATTACACCTTTTGTAAAAAGGCTTTTTTTTTTTATATAATTATGGTGCTAGTTCAGGTGAGGAAGAGTATTGGAGGCTTTTAAATGAAGGTTGTACTTTCTTGTCCTTGTTTCAGCTGCCTATGTTTCTGTACATTTGTTCCTTGCACTGTATGTGGCATTGAGAGCTACTAGAAACTGGAATCAAATTCATTTTATGTGTAAACATATTTAGACAATAAAGCTGCATCTGATTCTATTTCCTTGTGATACATATGTACCAGCATTGTTGCCAAATGTCTCATGGTTTACTGAAAATGTTCACTATAGGCTACCGTGTATTAACCCAAAGTACAGTTTCCAAGGTGATAGGTTATCAAGTGTACTGAATATACTTAAGACTTTGTAGTAATAGAGCTAAAAACTAGATGTTATAACCTAAATTATATCAATTAAAGAACATGAAATAATTAAGCAGTCATCAATCACAAGCGAATAAGGGGAAAGACAGAATTAAAGCTGCACTAATCGATATTTTAATATTAACAATGAATTAAATGACATCATGTAATATGAAAGGTGAGGCTTGTAGTGGTGAAATCTGGGACGATTATCTCAAAACTCTGCAGTTCCTCTCAGCTCTACAGATCGTTTAGTATCATACAGCTCATTGTTTTGTTTTTCTAGCCCACAACCTACCAACTTTTTGTTCACTTTCATCTCTTTTATCAACCCTGTTTCCAGCAGCAGCAATCAGCTGATACACCAATTGTATGCTGCCTTATGCTAATGTTGCTGCTTGTCTACTGGATGTGTAACTGAGCAATCGGTTAGCTAACATGTTTTCCATATCAATTTATTAGTTGATAATTTGTCAGCACTGTGTTTACAGCTTGTTCTGCTACCTCCAACTAGACATATAAATCTATTAATAATACTTTGAGTAAAAACCTGATTTACACACAACATTGTAAACTGCAAAGAAGGAGAATTCCTGCTCTGTGCCACAGTGGCACTGCACTCCTATTGATTTACCCCAAATTGTATGTACGGTAAAGCAAAACACACTTATCATTTCAGTCAACCAAGTTGTGCAATGTCTGTAGAAATTTTAATCCAAGACATTGTACTAAAATTTTGATTAAAACACTTGGCATTTCATTCAAGCACTTATATTAAGACTTTAGTAGGGGATATAAATAAATTAAATTAAAATTAGATTAAAACTAAACTAATTATCCCCATGAGGGGACCACACCCAGCAGCACAGCAAGTCCACCCACTGTTAAATGAGGTATTTCCAGAAAGGAGTTCTCATCTTCATTTGAACACAGTGGGGCTGGACTTGTTTATGGAAACATCAGGGAACTGATGTTAGTGTGGCATATTTAAAACAGTGGAAAAGAGGAGTTTCAACCTCCATCCTTTGTTCAGATAGGGTTTAAAGAACTGTTTTGTCTTAGCATCGTCTCATCTGGTGTTGTCTTGGCTTCACAGACTGGCCTCTTTGCTCATCTTGTAATGTGGTTTTTGCGTGCACTGATTCTTTGTTCGGTCCACACACTGATGTGGCATATCTTCAGTGTAGTAACACACATGCAATCTTGCACTTTTATGTACAGACCACTGAGCAGTCACATTCTCACAGGCCAAACATGCAAGCAGACATACTGTACTGTATGTAAACAAACAGCTGAGAAAATAAATTCTCTCGTTTCACGAGGAGTCACAGGGTCACACGAACACGAATGCATGCTTGCACGCACAAACGCACACATAGATAGAGGCAGATCTATCGTTCATTCCCCTACGGACAGCCCCATCTAAAAGGTAATGGACTGGAAAGTGACACTGAGCAATTTCTGACACCATGTCCTTCCCATCATGAGTGCACTGTATATGTGTGTATGTTCATATGTATGCGGGTGTCATGACACCATTCTACAACCTATTATGGTATGTTTCTGCTTGTGCGACAGATCAGTCTAATAAGGCAGATGTCCTGGGAACAGGACCGGCGGCAGATTTTCATGTTTTTCAGGCAGCAAAGATGCTCAGACAAGCTGTGGTTATGGTTGCAGCTTTTACAAGTGGCCAAAATGTAGTGCACATCTGCCAAAACTGAATTATTTGTAATTTTTAAAACACTTTGAGCACCTCTTAGTCTTCTTCATGCTTTTCACTATCAAGACAACAAAGCTAGGGCATCTTGTTCCTTGATGTCGTATATTTGGGTTTTCTATAAGAAGGCTCAGATGTCACGGCAGTTTTTAAATTAAATGTATGTTGCAACGACGGAAAAAAAAATGCAATGCAATGTGTGTGTGTGTGTGTGTGTGTGTGTGTGTGTGTGTCTGTGGGGGCAGCTGTACAAGTGGGTGAGTTTAGCTGTCAGGCACTGTGCTCTGTGAGTCTGACTCATGCAAGAGATGGCAGAGTGGAGTGAGAGAACACAGCTCTCTCTCTCTTATGCATACATGCATGCAAACACACAAACCACTCACTCCATGGGCTAACTGATTATTACTTAGTAATCCTTCTTTACAGTATATATCGGCAGTTAGGAGGAATTCCGTACAGAGATAAGTGGACGATAATGGTTGTATAAACAAAATTTTCGTGTCTTAAAGACTGAATAATGCATCCCATATTAATTTTATAAGCTAAATGCTCTGACCCAAAGTACACAGGCTTTTTTGTTTCTATGACGATACTTCTTGCAGGTTGTTTTTTTTTAATGGTGTGAAAAAAGCTGATTGTGTAATGTTTGTAAGGGAAAAAAAGGCCTCCACAATTACAAAACAACAACCAAAACCCGTAGATGTGGTTGGTGTATGCTGCTCATATCACAGAATTTGAATACCCAAAGGTTTAATTTACACCTCTTAGAAAATTCTTTTTGGAGGCCTGGCAAGTAACATATCAAGAGCAGCACGGCAGGGAAAAAAACAGAAACAAGCTGATAGTGACTCACATGGAATGAAGGCTTTAGTGCATATGGTCCTTGTAACAGTTTATTATGTCAAAATTATAACTGAGGTCTACTGTAGTTCATATCAAAGATCTGTTTGTCTGTGCGGTCCTGGGTGTGACCCACAGTCGACCGAAATCATGTGCATGTATTCATCCATGTATATGTAGAAATGTGCTTATTCAACCAACTGTGAGTAGTCAAAAGTGGAAGAACAATGGAAAAAATATAAATTTATAAGTCATTTACTTCCACCATGTGAGCCTCAAACACTGTAACGTTAGCTGGCTCAACTGCCCTAGATGTGGACACAACATTAATGAGACATCTGTTTACAGCCTCCGTGTGCGGGGAGGTATATGTGTGTGTGTGTGTGTGTATGTGTGTGTGTGAAAGAAAGAGAAAGAGGAGAAAGAGAGAGGGTGTACGAGTGTGTTTAGACACAACTGCTTAGTGATAAGGCCAAAGTGTAATGGGGTCAGTAACTTCATCCTGCAATGCCCGCAATGACTGTTCAAAAGTTCATTCAATCAATACATCTATCCATGCACACATCCATCCATCCATCCATCCATCATTAGTCTGTCTGTTATTCATCCATCCATCTATGTTATAAAGTTAATTGTTAGCTTAACACTAATTCAGCCAATTTGTGGATCTGTTTTTCAAAATTCAGTCCTCCTATCAACTGATGAAACGTGATTGGTATTGAATCTGTGTTTAACTCAAAGTCCCCCTCCAGTCACAGTCAAAAATGTGTTTTTCTTCTTGTTCCTTCACTTGAATGTTTGAGCATCACTGAGCAGAATGCTGTATGTGCAGAGTTTGACACTAGAAGTTTGTTTTCACATTAATCTACTGAAGTTGGAAAGTTCTTCTGTTCTCACCTTAAATCTGAGTCAAAGGGGCGTACCTATGAGCATGATTTGTGACATCACAACTAATTTGGAGCCAATTGAGGGCCAGTATTCAACTTAGACAAGTGTGACAAGGAAACTTGAAGCTTCCAGTGCACATGCACTGAAAAAAATGCCTCACAATTTGTAATTCAAAGCAGAGGATATTTATATGTCCTAAAACATGTCAGGGCTCCAACCCTTTAGAATAGTTTACCTGAGGACATTATTTCTACCTTATTTTTCTGTTACTTATTTTATCTGTTACTCTCATGTGTTACTTTTATCCATTATTTTTATCATTACTTTTAATTATTTTATGTGTTATTTTGTTTTATGACTGTGATTTTGGATGCAACTGTTTTCCTGCTTTCTTTTACTTGTTTTTGTTTGTGAAGCACTTTCTAACTATTGTTTTGAAAAGTGCTATATAAATAAAGTTTATCATTATATTATTATTATTATTATTATTATTATTATTGTGATAAATAACAGAGAGCTGTCACTGTCCAGTAGCTGTAACAACTCATCCCCTCCTTTTCTCATTTGTCTGTATCTCACTTTCTCTTTTACAAACACATGGGTACGTGGAGGAAACACACCTGTTCCCTTTTCCTCTCATGTATGACTTATGTATGGCTGTCAGTAGAGTTATAGAGGAGCAGTTGTAATGTATTCATGGCTGCAGTAATATAGTAACATTTTGACAGCTTTAACACTAATAAAGATTTAGAGCTTATAAATTCCTGTGCATTTGCCAGTCAGACTGTCAGAATCACAAGTTATTATTCAATTTTTAATAACTCCTCCTAAATAATTCCTCTGAGAGGACTGTAATGGTTTTCTATTGTATCACATGGAGAGAAATCAAGATTTGAAGAGTGCTATTTAACATTACCCTGACACTGTAATTCTCACTGCGTGGCTTTAGCCTTCCCTGCCAATAAGAAGCTGTTGTATTTTCCCTCATGCCCACACACACACACACAAAAACATTTCCAAACTGCACACAAACACAGCATGCATACTCACACAAATCGCTCTCCCCTCCCTCCCCCTTGGGAGTGAAAAGGGAGAGCAGCAAGGGCCAAGAGGCTGAAAGGGAGAGTGACAGTGGTCTATCTCCTGTCTCCCATCTGGGTGTCAGTCTCTGGTTTCGCCCAGGGGTTCAGATAAGCTCCGGACACAATAGGGACAGCTATTAAAATTCAGACTACCTGAGAGAGTCATGAAATAGTCATGACAGGTAAGGGAAATCTACACACTCTAATGTGCCCCTTATTGTCTGTCTGCCTTGAACTGTAGGAAAAATAGAGTGGAGTCAGGAGAACAGCCAACTGAATTAAAACAATGCTTTTAAATGATAAATTATATATTTAACAACAACAATAATGATGATGTTTTTCATCATTTTTACATTATTCAATACAATTTAATAAACACATCGTACAGTGGATAAAAACATGTTAGAATTATTTTCGTCCCACGCTCTTGCTACAGTATAGGAGCTTACAAACACTAACACTGTAGGGAAATTACAGCGGCGAGCGGAAAGAGTATTGAACTGTACTTGTGCAGTAGCATATTGATTGAACTGTAATGTGACTGAGCCCATGAAACCCCATCCAAAAAGTTCCATCTGCTGCACAAATGGATGCATCTCCTTTAATACTCCTGACATAAAACAGATGTACTTACGCAGTGTTCAACACAATTGATTTTTCCACATGCCACTAATGTAAGGCTAGTCATTTGGTGTTGGCAAGGTTATATTTATGCACAGTTAAGTAAACTGAACATACTAGAATATTTGTGATAGACATTTTTGTTATTACTTATTTGTTGTTGGGTTTTTTTGTTTTGTTTTTTTTCAATAGTCAAAAACCCAAAGAAAGAAAGAATGAGCAAATATTTGGGATTTTTACTTGATACTTGAAAATTTTGATTAACTGATTAATTGTTTCAGCACAACTACAGAAATTCAACTTATTCTATGCATACAAAAAATGTGTAAGCAACTAACACACCCAACTGCATTAATTGCATCTTAAATTACAGTGTTTGGTCAAAGGTTATGTACAAAACTCCCCCATGCATATTTCTTTAAAGCCAAACCTGCTGCACTGTATGTGTTTACTGGATAAAATTGCAATAGCTGAATAACACTGTCACAAGAGAAGTTCTGTAGATACTGTAGAAGCTGGAATGATGTGTTTGCACATTAGGCAGTGTCTGATTTTGGTGCTTGGATCCTGTGTCCTTGGAAAAGGGTGACTATCACTGTAGCAGTATCCCTGTAGGCTTATAGTTTGTGTTTCCTTGATGCCATCGGGCAAGGGTTAAGTATTTCTTCACCAAGGATGATTTTTAAAGGTTCAGAAAAGATAAAGTTAGAACAAGACAGTATTCATGTTCCTGTTAATTTCTTCTGCTATACGGTATGCGTGAACTCTAAGTTGAAAGATAGCTGCTTTGTGCCCTTGAGCAAGGTAGGGTTGGATCTGGTCCAAGACTGTATCTATTCATGTGCCCTTGAGAAGGAAACGCTGTCTGTCTGTCTTGGCAGCACTGGTACCACCCTTGTTCTGCCCCACAGCGGGAGAAGAGAGAGGAGAGAGGTCAACTCAGGAAAAGAGCTGACATGGAGAGAAACAAGCCTGTTATAGCCTGGGACTCTGCATATCCAGCTAAAAGTATCGCCACGCCTGTCAACTCGCTATCCATACTGCTGGCTTCCAGCAGCCAGTTCAGATTCAGGACATTTCAGAGGACAAGGGCTGGATGTTGATGTATGACAGCAACCTGGGACAAGGAAGAGTTTTGAGATGTCAGTTTCCGGCACTGTGTGTTTGTGTGACTCACTTATCTAACGACAGACTTTCCGGGCAGGCTGGTAAAAAATAATGAGGTGGTCTGGTGGCCTGGTGGTGGGAAGTTGTTTTCGAACTGGGGGGTCACAGGTTCAACAGCCACCTGTCCCTCAAGTGCCCTTGAGCAAGACACCTTTCCTCTGACTAAGACTTTCGGCTAAAATGTAGTTAAAATTACTTTAAAGTATGAAAAACATGGAGAGAGAATCATACCACTCCAAGTAAATATGAAAAGGGCAGATTTAATTTCTGGCCTTGATAACAATGTTTTTAGCATTACATCACCAAGCATCTCAAAGCCAGGGCAGCCAAGAGAAAAATGTTGTATTTCACTGCACATGTCAATCACTGTTCCTGCATGCTTAAAAGATAATCATAATAACATGATTAGACCAGATGTGAAATGCCTAGACCATCATGATAATCTGTTATTTCATATGTAATGTGAAGTGATAACTGGATTGTTTTACATGGAATAACTGCATGTTTAATATCTCAAATGATCTAAAAAAAACCCTTAAAATTCAAGTATAGCTTAAAGATTCACACAAGGAAAGTTTACTGAGCACATACAGTATGTTGTTTTGTCAGCACTGGGTTACCAAGACAATCACATGTATTTTTACATTTTCACTCTGTACACTAAAGTATACACTCACACAGGCAGACATACTGTATACTGCTGTGAGTCAGCACCGGGCTCCATGGGAACAGGCCAATAGAGTCTGGTTTTTGGCATCTGTCCTCTTAATTCAGTCAGGCATCTCTTGGGACAGCTGACTTCACTGCCGGCCATGTCCAGAATTTGTGTGTCTGTCTGTCTTACATATCCGTCTGTCGAACGGTCCCTCTGACAAGCTGGGATTTATTAGGAGAAAGTTCTCACTGCCTCAATAAAACAACTACCATATTACACAAAACATGCATTACATAAATAATATTGTTGCTTGCTTGTGTTACTGTTTGACTTTGACCAATATGCAAATGGTTACAACATGTAAAAGCTCTGTAGCTTTGTCTGATTCTCCCTCCTTTGTATCTTTGTCATAAGGCTTTTAAATTGATATCAACCAGTATTTAATAAAAAAAGAGGCATAGTTTCCTCATATTTTGTACATTCAAGACCAATTTTTCGAACAAGGATTAGGCCTAGTTCTAGACTAAAAATGCATTTCAGTGAATAATGGATATAAATTTTGTTTTAGTCCAAGACTTTGTTTAATCCCTGTCTGGGAAACCAGCCCACTGTGTACTTCTCCAGAGACAGTAATCAAACTCTGATATGAAAGCCTAAGCATCTGAGAAGTGATTGCACTTCACAACACATCCCAGTGGAAATGTTCACAAGCCATTATTATTTTTTCCCTACACCTGCTCATCTTTTTGTAATATGCCACATTAAAAAACACTGGCACAGCTTTGCTACAAGGCATACTTTGCAATTAGGTATACATAAGGTTCATAGGTTGTCACTAAAAATGTTATCATTGGTGAATAAATTCTTTATTAATGCTTAGTAGATGAGTAGGAAGCTGCATAAACAAAATTACCTTTTGGGTTGACAGGTTGGGAAAGCTTTCTTGGTTTTCTGTTTTATATCAAGCCATGAATGTTGCAGTTTTAATTGTTGGCAAGTCAGTGATGAAGGATGAAAGGCTTTTCAATTTACAGTAAGCTATCAAGCTTGCAGATTCAAATGTTAGTGCAGTAAATCATTCATACACTAAAAGGTTATTTTTCCTCATGTTTTTTTGATGACAGGTAGAATTACTCTGCGGGATGGGTTTTTTATGATTAATTAAAGCTAAAATCTGTAATGCTTTTGCATTAATACATTGTTTAATGCATCTCTACCATGGTGTGTTATAAAACATAGATGACACAGTTAAAATGAGGTTTGTTTGCTTGTGCCTGTCAACTTCAAGATGCCAAACTTTCATTTCTTTCCATTTAACTGTTGTCTCTGCATACCAAAAAGAAAAAAAAGCAACAATAGACACTTTGTCATCTTTGTTTTAGTTTGAACCTGCAGAAAGTTATGGACTGTAGCTTTAAAGATCAAACTACAAAGACAAAGCAAGTCCTTTGGCAGAGGATAAACACCAACCAGAGATTCTTTCAACTGTGTGCTTACATTCTAGTAACCCACATTCTTACAAGTTATTTTCATTTGTGAATTATACTAACTGATCTAAAAACATTAACAAATGAATTCACAATAACTAACATTTAGAGTGACAACTTAAAGTCATATCAAAGAAATGTATCAGCTGAACTGCTCCTTAAGACTTTCTTTCCCTAATACATCTTCTTAATATTGCATATATCGATCAGCCACAACATTAAAACCCTGACCTGCTAAAACAGCTCTGACCCTTTGACGCAGAACTCTAAAAGACTTCAGAAGGTGTCCTCTGCTATCTGGCACCAAGACATTAGCAGCAGATCCTTTAAGTGCTTTAAGTTGTGAGGTGGGGCCTCCATGGATCAGACTTGTTTTTCCAGCACATCCCACAGATGCTTGATCGGACTGAGATCTTGGGACTTTGGAGGCCAAGGCAACTCCTTGAACTCTTTGTCATGTTCCTCAAACCATTCCTGAATAATTTTTGCAGTGTAGAAGGGCGCATTATCCTGCTGAAAGAGGCCACTGCAATCCTGGAATACTGTTGCCATGACGGGATGTACTTGGTCTGCAACAATGTTTAAGTAGGTGGTACATGTCATGTACATGTACATGTAATATTGACATGACTGCCAGGACCCAAGGTTTCCCAGCAGAACATTGCCCAGAGCATCACACTGCCTCCGCTGGCTTGCCATCTTCCCATAGTGCATCCTGTTGCCTTATGTTCTCCAGATAAATGACGCACATGTACCCGACTGTCCACATGATGTAAAAGAAAATGTGATTCATCAGACCAGGCCACCTTCTTCCATTGCTCCATGGTCCAGTTCTGATGCTCACATGCCCATTGTAGGCGCTTTTGGTGGTGGACAGGGGTCAGCATGGGCACTCTGACTGGTCTGCGGCAACGCAGCCCAATACGCAGCAAAGTGGGATGCACTGTGTGTTCTTACACCTGTCTATCATAGCCAGCATTAACTTTTCAGCAATTTGTGCTACAGTAGCTCTTCTGTGGGATCGGACCAGACGGGTTAACCCTCACTCCCCACACGTATCAGTGGGCCTAAAACGCCCATGACCCTGTCGCCAGTTTACAGCTTGTCCTTCCTTGGACCACTTTTGGTAGGTACTGACCACTGCATACCAGGAACATCCCACAAGACCTGCCATTTTGGAGATCCTCTGACCCAGTCGTCTAGCCATCACAATTTGGCCCTTGTCAAAGTCAATCATCCTTATGCTTGCCCATTTTTCCTGCTTCCAGCACTCCAAATTCAAGAACTGACTGTTCACTTGCTGCCTAATATATCCCAAACCTTGACAGGTGCCATTGTAACGAGATAATCAATGTTATTCACTTCACCTGTCAGTGGTTTTAATGTTGTGGCTGATCGGTAGAGTTCTGTTGCAGAGTGATTGACCGATGAGCCATAATGCTGCTTCAGCCTGCCTCAAGGTCACTGCTACTACACTGCAGAAGAACACCTGTGTGAGTAGTGGTGTGTATTTGTGTCTGTGTGTGTGTCTACCTACAATGTGGTTTTGCTCCCTCACAGAGCAAAATGGCTGTGTATCATTTATAATCTGTCCTCTGAGAGCCATCTCCCTTCTTCACTGCCTCCTATTTCATTCTCTCTTTTTCTACCTCTTCTATCCTTTTTACAGAGCCACTGGGGGAGGGGAGGAGAGAGGAGGGCAGAAACGAGAGGAGGAGAAGAGGAGAGGAGGAGAGGAGTTGCAGAGCAGGAGAAATTGTCCTTATTAAAGAGACAGCAGCTCCATGTGAGAGATCCCTTGTGGGACAGAGATTAAATAGACTGCATCAGAGGGGAACGCGCTCGTGGTGCTGTGACTGGAGGACGCGATTAGTATGATCATCAGGGAGGGATGGAGGGAGGGTGGAAAAGAAAGGGAGCAAGGAGGAGAGGTAGGATGAGTGATAAACAGACTAGAAGAACAGAGGAGAGGTGGAGAAGGAACAACAGGGTCGAGAATACGATGTGTAGAAATGTTGAAGCACGCAGACTGAAATGTACACTTTATTTCAAGGGAGGGATGACAAAAGATTAGAAGGAAAACAGGACAAAGATGGATGTAAATGAAGAAAAAGAAGAGAGCAGAAAGGGTGTATAAACCAAACTCGAAAGGAGAAGGTGAGAAGAGGTGGATAAAATGAGTGGGGCAAACAGTTTCCCGAGTTATGTATAGAATTCATAAAGGCCTCGTCATGGGACCAGTACAGAACACAGCAAGTGAGGTATGTAGGAGGAATAAGAAGAGTAATAGCAGCATAGCACAGTACAGATATTAAAGAGGGGAACTACAAAAATGATACTAGGTGGACAACTGCATCTGTGGGAGGAGGCGGCTATCAAACAAACAGCAGAATAGAGAAATAGAAAGATAAACAGACTAATTAAGGGTTAGTTTACTAATTTTATACACATCTGACCCTTGGCATTGCGTCATAGACATGAAGAAAGAGGCAGGAATAATGTTTCTTGGTCATCCTTATTTTATCAAATCTTCTTTCTTTCTCCTGCTACACCTCCAATTCATTTTCTTTTACTTCTCTGTCTACATTTTCTGCCAACTACACACGTATACACACCACTACATCTGTGTCCTTGAGCGATGGACATGAATCAGGGCAATGTCACTTAAGAAAAATGGATGTAAACATCCAAATCACTGGTTACAAATCAATAGATTTCTGTGTGAGACCCGATGCTGTACTGTAAGTGTGTTTGTGTGGAGGCATTTGGGGATTGGTGAGTGTGTGGTTTTGAATCAAATTCTGATAAACAAGTGTTAACGTCAATGAGTGGACTGTTTACACAAGAACCATCAACAAGCTTCTCCCAGGAGAAATACAAGTATTGTGTATTATGTATCATCTGGCCACCATCCACCACTGTCATTACTGCCACAAAAAGCAATGTAGGAGCATTCCCCTATGGGATTTGCTATAAACACAACTGTCCTCAATCAATTCATAGTGACCTGCATTTCTGCAAGCCATTTTTTCCACCTGTCAAAACTTACCACGTATTATATTGCTGCAATTGAATGATTAATAATGGTAAAAAATATTATCTTTATTTATTATCTTTATTGTCTTTGATAAAATCATCATTAAATATCTCTCTTTCAACAAAGATAATCTGATTAATATCAATCAAAAATCAACATCTATATCTTGTTAATAAAATTTTCCACCAGTTTAGGTACAAACAAAAGTTAAAACATATCAATCTTTTAAAATGGTGTGCTACTTTTGCAGCACTATCACAATGTTACTAACTGAGCATTAGAAGTGAGAGTAGAAGAGAGAGAGATGATGAAGGTTATAGATGTAGAGCAGGTCTATTTAGGCTACGCTGTACAGTGGCCCATTGGGATACCAGCAGCCGACCAGCACACAGAAATAGAAATGGGAGCAGAGGACAGAGAGGAGACAGAGAAAGGAGAAGAGGTAAGGTGTGGTGAGAGAGAAAAATGGGAGGTGGGAGGGTTGATGAGGACGAGGTCTTGAGGGGACAGGAAGGAGAGGTAGAGGGGGACAAAGATAGGGAGGAAGTGAGAGAAATTTAAAGGTGCCCTGCAGAGCAGTTCATTTGTTTATTTATGAGAGGGTCCCCGTTTTGTTTGTCTCATGTACACGTGATACACAGCACTGCCAATGGTTTCACACTATTCCAATTATCTGCAGGTGGCTTTAATGTGCCAAGAAACGCAGCAATGCGCCAACAAAAGGCAGGGAAGAAAAAGACTGCAAGCTAGTAAACATGGATGTAAACAATGCAGGTTTTAAACTTTTAACAAAAGTCAGCTTTGCAAATGTTTTGTGAGGAAGGAAATGCATTCAATATGTTTGTTAGACCTCAGGGATGCATTTTGGTAACACTTAATTTAAACATAATTTCTGTTTGTTTATGAGAAAACTCCACACGTCAGCTTTAAGTCAGACATCATGGATAATTTAACCATCCTATAGATTTATGTTATGTCTGTATGTATGTTTATTTTATTCTTTTTCTATTTTATTACTACTAAAACTACCTTTCTGACCAAAAACGTTTTCAGCCACCGTTGCAATGGAGAAAAAGCCAGTTAGAGGCTCACATCAGAGCTGTAGCAAATTCAAAATGTTTAGTTGTTGCAATTGGTAACAACAACTGGTACCATAGTTGCCAAATGCATCCAAATTTGATGGAGGATCCAAGAGTGAACTGATTTATGCTGCTAAATTTATTATAAGGTTTCTACAAAGTGTAAACTTTAGCTTCCGTTCGACATTAGCAACACACGCAACAGAATTCTAACTCGATAATTACATGTTTCATAACAAAATGCACAGTATGAGTCATAGTTAACTTCTGTCCATACATTTTTATGTGCACAGGCATGTACCTTTGACCTTTTAATCAAAGAACTGAATATTTCACAAAGTTGCCCACAAAGTTGTTCAGTCATTCTGACCTGTTGAAGATCCGCGTAGGATCAAAGCGTTGTCCAGGTTAAATTTTGTGGTTTGGAGTAAGTGTGCAGGCGTTACCGTTTCATTGATTTTACTTTTTAATAGCCCTGCACCTATGTGATGTGTTCTAAATATTCTCCTTCAACTTTTACTTGTAGAACTACATGAGCCTGAAATAACTCTTCCAAGTAAAAAATCTATGGGGTGAAGAAGATGAGGAAAAAAAATGGGAGACATGAGATGGAGATGTCACTATTCAGGGTTACATGATTAAATGTAGGTTTTCAAGGTTATGTTAAATGTTATTTCCTTATTTTCAGTCATATATATATAATGTTAAAATGTCAGATGTTCATTTTAATGTGGCCAAAGTTTCAAATAATGAGGTCAACATATGTAGAAGTAATCCCTGTGAGCAAAAAGCACCAGCTTCAGACTGCTCTGAACACTCGGTTTCCAATGGTTTTTTCTACTTTCAGCCCAAGCCAACATCGGCTCATGATGGACTTCTGTACATGGTCATCTGCTCCCCACACAGCACAAGAGTTCACTGCTCTGCTCTGCTAACATTATCGCATTTTTCCATTGTTTTAGGAGTAGTCACGCAGAGCCATGACCCGAGTCTAGCTGGCAAGCTGTGTGTTTTTCCATTACACAGCATGGCAGGGGTAAAATAAGTGGGAGTTATGCTGGTCGTCTGCAGCTCTTCATCAAACATCTCACTGTGGCTGTTTCTGCTTTTACTATTCCTCCCTGCATTATTTCTAACTGATCTGCTGAACAAAGAGCTCCAAATATATCCATATCTTGTTGTGTTGACTGGTTTTTAGCACCACCGTAACGAAGCTCTGCTAATTCGGTGAGGAACACGTTTCATTTCCTGTGAATTCTTCACAACAAAAGTCTTCCATTATTTAGTCATTTAAAAGCTTTTAATATGAAGCAGTAAAGCAGGAAATGTTAGGTTTGCATCGGCGGTAATTTAACACAACTCTGATATGGCTGCCCCTCGGCAGGCTTCCAGAAAGCTGGCAAATCAGACATAGTGGGCTCATCAGGAGGGGGGGCCTTAAAGAGTCAGGAGCTAAGACTGCCTGTTAAGAGACAGAGGCTGTACTGAGGGGCTACATAAAGGGCCAGTGTAAGATAAATAAAGAGTTTTTTGAACGGTGAATCATGCAAAGCTACTCTAGTGGAGTCCCAGAATAAAATATAGAGCTGGAAATGAGCATAATAGGTCCCCTTTTAGTTTAAAACATTACATTTTTGATGTGGTGTTGGTTAAGGTAACGGTAAACATCTGTTACAGCCTTCATCAGAACTCCTGGTGTTCACAGTCGGTAGGTGGTGGAGGAGGTGTGCCTATGTGCAGTGGGAATCAAATCATGAACCGAAGGCCAGAGGAGACTGAAGTAGCAGGGAGACTGAAATGAAGCCTGGTGATTTCTTAGAGGCCAAAGAATAACATTAGAAGTAAAATGTGCAAGGGTGAGGATATGACATTGAGGGATCAGTCTATATTATAAGTTATTAAAAAAACAACAACTTGTAACTCATATTGGCCATTTAAAGGTACTGCTGTATAGTAAGTATTTAGCACTGTCTCTCATGCATGAGATAGTGATTCAGCCCATCACCTTGGTTTGAGAAGTCGTACCGATGTACAACTCTTCGGACAGTGAACTGAAATTATAAAAAGGTATGATAGCCATGAGTTTCATCTTTTAGGGGTGTCTTTTGATTTTCTTCTTTGTATGATGATATAGGACATTCTGTACATAAGTGAAAATTCACAGAACTGTTGTAATTCCTTTATGAGACAAATAAATAATCTGCATCCATAATTCAGTATGCATGCTGTTGTGATGCATATTTTAAATGTTATTTTAGTAAAAATTGCAGGCATTTTGAGGTGGACAGACTCCTTGTATATAATGCATTTCCCAATGTGGTACCTATATTTATTTTTCCTTACCGGCAACGTCTTGCTAAGTACCCTCCTACCCTCCTGTTCTCACAACATCAAAGACTATCAATGCCCTAAGCACCTCTTTATCCTCCCAGCCCTCGAGGAACAGCTACGTCCTGAGCACTCTCTCGCAATTCCTTGCTCCCCACCCAGGAGGACCTACTGATGTGCTGAAGCTTTCTACCGTCTCTTGAGAAAATAATTGTACTGTCAGCACCAAACGTCTTTTTTCTCCTATCTCACAAGAAGCAGGTCATACCCCGAGCAGCTTCCTGGCGTCTCTTCTCAGAAACTAAGCTTTAGCTTGACATCCCATCTGGCCTCTGAATGACTCATACTATTCACCCGCTGGCTGCCTGAGGGAAATGCTAGCTTCTTCACCCTGCAGTCACCTACAAGGCAACACATAGGTAACTACATCCTGGGTGCAGGTATACAGTACAAGGAACCAGGCTACTGAGAAAATTGAAGGGTAAGAGACAGAGAATCCTTGCATGCTGAGATGTGCCACTTAATCGGCATTCATTTCATCATCATCAGGGTGTATCAAGCTATCTCATGCGATTTTGATTTGAAAAAAGGATTTTTACTTTTTAATCTTTAATTTATGTATGACATTTCTCCTCTTTGGGTTATAGAAATTATGCATCCATTGGGGTCATTAAACCTTAATGTGTAGAAGGAAGCTTCTAGTTCCTAAAAAGTTCTAATTGTTAACAATAGAGACATGTTTCCCCAAACCGTGGCTATTATATTGTATGTGCTATACTGTTTCCTTTCTGATTATCATGTACATATTTCAGTAGGTATCGTGTGGGAGTTATTGTGCTGTAGCGGTCCTCAGTCTTTCATGTATTCTCCTATTGCTCCACTTAGAAATGTAGTGAGCGCTGTATACTTGAACCCTAAGGCCAGAGTATGGTTATTTACTAATAACTTTAATTTCTTATTAGATAAATAAACAGGTTCTCAAATGTCTCACTGCTGGACCAAATTTTTACAGTTTTATGTACTGTAGCAACAATGCGGCGTTAGCCTTGTGCCTGGTGTGTCTAAATACATGTAGTCAAGAGTGCAACCTCTTCGTTGGTTGCATTTCTATACTTACAGAGCCATTATGCATTTATGCTGCATAACGGGCTATAGCCATTCATGAACTGTTAGTATCATGTGAAAGGGCTGGTATAGGCTATAGTATGTGGGGTTAATAGGTCAACCGTGCTCAGGGCCTCTTACCATCAAACACAGGCCCCTGGGACACATAGAGATTACACACAACACACATGATGACAGCAAGCAATACAGAATACCTTCAAGGATAATTACCACGATCATATTTCTGAGGTAACATATGTTCTGTGGAGCAACCACACACAGACACACAGCACACTAGAGGACCCACACGGCATAAACATAGAAACACCTGGGATCACTAATGCAAATAGCACCAGATACCATTACTCAGTTTCCACTTATTGCAGGTTCCAGTGAGAGATAAAATAATTAAGTAAAACAATTAATAATTATAACCAGGGATGAGAGAAGAGAAGCATCCTGCTTGTTAGCAGTAGAGAAAGATCTTTACCAAAACATAATAGATTTATGTTCTTCATTTTCCATCCCATGCGGCCAAAATCTTCACACAATGTTATGTAAATCCAATGAATTTCACATATCTGAATATAATTAATGGAGCACAATTGTGGTAATGTTTAGATAATATATATATATATATTATATATATATAAAATATATAAATAATAATCCAGTTGGCAGAGCATGGCCTTTAGATACATTCTGGTTGTTCCTAGATCAACTTAAAACAAACACTGTGGACACCTTTAAAAAGCATTTGTTCAGATTTGTCTTTGGGTAATTTTCTATTTTCTATTTATTCTGTTTTTTATTGTGTTTTATGTCTGTATGTATGTTTATGCTTTATTTCCTCTGTGAAACACTTTGTGATGTCTCTGCTCTTGAAAGGTGTTACATAAATAAAGTTAATTACTTACTTACTTCTGAACTGCTCCTTAGAGCAATGTTTTCCTGTTTTTCTTCTGTGTTCTTTTACTATTATTATTTTTCCCATTGGACATTTCAAAAAGGAAGTTTTTTTTTGTCTGTGATACAGAATAACTTAAGCATGGTAGTCCTAATTTGCAATAAGAAATTATTGTTTTGAGAATATAATAAATGTTTAAAATGTGTTGCATCGAGTAAATTTTGACTCAACAACTGAAAGCAAAAAATTACCAATAGCAGTTAGCATGTTAATAATTATAATTTTCCTGTTTCTATTTCAGAAGTTAAATTACTTCAATTTTAGTTTTATTGCAAGTCTGGAGGCTGTGATTCTCAGTTAGTGTTCAGCATGCTGATAAAATGTAATGTTTGTGTATCCAATCGGGATGCTCGTGAGAAAAATGAAATTATAATTTTATGTCCATTATGATAATTTTATTGCTGGTTCACATTTAGTTTCATTTCAGTATCGCTGTAACACTGCAGGCATGTTTTACTCTGGTGTTGCAAATATGGTGATGAGCAAAAGGCACTCTATCCGCTGTCAATGCCAGTGTTCTATTCCATCCCATTTTTATTCAACTCTCTCTCAAGATTTTCTGAATTTATCTAGTTCTCTGTGATGTTGTCTCCTTGCAGGTATTACTTAGAAGTGGTGCTATTGGATGTGAAGACCTGGAAACACAATCTTCCGTGACCATCAGCCTATAAGGTTACAGGTTACCTCTGATGTCACACAGGTAACACTACATGAATACTGATCAATGATCCCTACCCCAGAGGAGGTGGATGATTTCAACGCTGTTATAAATATTCAATACACAGATGTAAAAGCATTAGAGAGGTCCAATTTTTGTATGTTTGCTGTGCTGCTGCTTCACAGGTGCTCTCCCTTTAATAGCAGCTGGGGATGAAGCAACAGAAAATCCTACTTTAATGCAATTTGTAGATATTACAGGTTGGGGCATTTAAATAATAGATGCATGTGTAAGTGTTTGAATTGCCTAGAGGATATTATGACAAAGCTAAGGTACGTACAGTATGTGATAAAAAAAGGTGTATTCAAGGTATTCTGTGGTAGACGAACGGGCTGACACCATCACATGCTATGCTGCTATGCAATTGTCACATCTTTTTATTGAAAATCTTCTCTATGAAGAAAAATGCTGTATTTCAATACAGCTGAACTAACCTACAACTGTTTGGAAGAAAAAGTATAAATAGATATTGGCATTGGCAGTGCATTTGCACTGCAGTAAGGAAACATATACCATATATTTTTAAATGAAAATTAATAAAAAAGAGACAGGTATGACATTGGATTTTTTGCTTTCTCATTCCACTCATGCCCAGTTCATATTTGCAGACGCCACAGAACATCCCACGTGGCCAAAACCTTCACCGTGTTGCCCCAGAGACCTGCTCCTTAATAAAGCTACGGCTGATTGGCTGACGGGACAGGAGAATGACAAGGGAGGGTGGGGGGGCTTGAGTGGAGGAGGGGGAGTGGGGGGGGGGCTAAACTGTCCAGAGAGATTTCTATGCATACTAAACAGGTCAAACACTAGCCGGCTGAGAAGAATTTTCATTAGTCCCTTCAAACGGGACTCCCTCCCCTGTCTGCTGTTCTGATGCTGTGCTTATGCATTTCTCCAGGTGCTTTACAAGGTTTGTGTATGTCTGTGCTCTTAACAATGATTTTAATATCAAATAAAGCAGGTGTAGCAAGTAAATAATGAATCCAAACCCAAATCAATAGTGAATCCAATGAAAATCTACCATCAGTCTTATGTACGGTACAACATAGTAGGACACATTCCTCAAGATGAGATCCTGCATATGAAACACACCACTGCACACACATTCACATACACACCCACGCACGCACACATACACAGAGAAGCAGAGGGACTCACCTTCTGTGGGTGAGGTTTTCAGTCGTCTGCACAGTCCCTCTACGCCCCCGTAGTCCTCCTGGAGCTTGACCACCGCCTCTGTGCCACGCAGCTCCATCAACGAGCGCAGATCCATGATCGAGCAGCCGAAGCCCGCTGCATGGTTGCCCTCGTTTCTTTGGTTCTTGGCATAAAAATCGCTGTTTGACATGTCCCCCATGATGTCAGCTAGTCAGGTCAGTTAGATTAGTGTTTGTTATTGCTTATAGATCAATCAAAAAGCTTGCACAACAGAGAGATGAGCTCAGTCTCATCCAAAATAAAAATCCAAAATTGGAATCAAGCAGGCGACAACAACCAAAAAAGGAAAAAGAATGCCACTTGTAGGTTAAGTGGGCAGATTGAGATATTAAAAAGGGGGGGGGGATCCAAGGGGATTAATTGATGAGCAGCTTCTCTGTTTCAGGAGAGACTGTCAGATATAAGCAGACCAAAAACCATCAGAGAAGTGAAGAAACAGAAGAGGAGAAAGAGCAGCAGAGAACAAGGAGAGGAGGGGATGACGAAACACAAATTGGGAGCATCCAGGTGAGCGTCGGACAGCCCCAGTGGTCAGGTCCTGAGAAGTGCAATGATGGTGGTTGCAAGTCCTGTAGGTCTCAGGCTCACCACGGCTGCAGTCCAGACCCGCTCCATGTGTGGCTTCCCATTGCTGCTATTCTGCTGTTGCCTCCGTTGCCTCTCTGTCTCTACATGGTGGTCTTCCCCATCACTGCTACAGAGAGAGAGGGAGAGAGAGAGAGAGAGAGAGAAAGACGAATTCGAGAGATGAATTCAAAGAGGACAGAAGGTGAGGGAGGAGGAGAGAGAGACACAGAAAGAGAGCACAAGGATGAGCGTTGCGTTCTCAGGGCAGGGGTGAATGCAGCGGTAGATGTTGCACGGCTGAAGGACAGCCTTTCCTGGCTGCTGCAGTAACTGTAGCTCTGCTGTCTCTATCTACTGCTGCTGCTGCCGCTACTGGTGCTGCTAACCTCATTCTGAGGACACGCCGACTGACAGAGAGAGAGAGAGAGAGAGAGAGAGAGAGAGAGAAAGAGAGAGAGGATATGAAAGAGAGGGAGGGTGGAGAGGATGCTCCTTTCTGGTGCAGAGCAGAGAGGAGTTGTGCGCGGGCGGGAGGCTGGGGCTGCTCTGACGACAAAGCGGAGAGGCAGCACGTAACGCTGCGCTGTCACAGGGAGGATGGGCTGAGCTAGAAAGCTGCTGCTGCTGTCTCACCACTAGTTCTCTCTCATTCTACAGTAAGTGACCTCTCCTATGCAGTCACTCTATCTCAGTGATAAATTCCTCTCTGCCTGTTGTCTTGTAATAGCTGGCATTAATGATTTCGCTCCATGTCTCCCACCCTCCCACCTTAGAGCTACACTCAGCTCGGAGAAGAGACTTCTGCAGTGTTAGAGCAGCAGACTGCAATTAACTACATTATGATGATTCAAAGTCTAACCACTTTACAGCAACTGAAAGGAAAGCAACACCATGAAATTAAAAAAACTGAATACAGCTTGACAAGATACCAAGAAAAGAACAAAACCAACAATGCGTTAGTGCATCTCTCAGTACTTCTGGCTTCCCTGCATCGTCTGTGGCACTCATTGTTCCCACTGAGAATGTCAAATTTAAAAACTGATCACATATGTCGTTTCAGTCAAAAAAGGTTGCAACAGCTGGGCACTGTAGTTATGAGCAAAAATTACTCAAACGGCCGTGGTTTAATAGACATTTGGTGCTCGACTGAGTTTTTTACAGCACAAGGACTGAAAATAAATACGCCCAGTGCAACGGTGTGGCTCATTCATGTGTTTTTAATAGTTTTTGGACAACAATGGACCTCTATGGCCTAGGGAAATAAGCTACAGTACACAGGCTTTGGCTTCACTGACAATACTTGTTAGTAGTAGAATCAGTTCACTGCTGGTTTTGGTCATTTCATGGAATTTATTTTAAATAAGAAAAACATCGACATTCCCTATAAAGTCACCAGTCACCTCCGCACAAACACAAATACATAATATCAGTACACAATGAATGCACAAAACACTATTTATCTGTCACCAATGATTTACACGAGTGCCTCCATTTTCAATCAATGACTGAAAATGGAGGAAAATTGATCAACCCTAACTAGATGTATCAAAAATGAGGTTCATCATTAATATAATTATGTAAAGTAAACCTCTGGCTCACAGCTGCCCTTCATCCCTACCCATCCACTAAAGGGGAGACCTGGAATCAAAGTGCCACTGTATCGTATTATGCTGAATGCTACAATAAATCAACACTGAAGTACAAAAAATTGGAGTGGCTCTAGTGCCTCCACACTATCTGCAAGGCAGAGTATTAATACTGCAAAGACATCCTCAAGGCTCAAGAAGACACTTGGTACATTCAGTTAAAGTCAGATGAAAGAGCAAAGTTTGCCAAAAGATTCAAAATTCAAGATTCACTTTATCGTCCCACATTGTAGGAAATTTGGATCGGGTTCCCACCCATGCTGCATCCATAAAAAACATTCCACATAAATAAAAGACAGTGTAAGACAGCTACAGGGAACAAGAAAAATATCGAAGAACATAATAATAAAACATACAGAAAAAAGACAGAAAAAAACACACACTGATGTTAAATAGATAAAAACCTATGGTACAGAAAAAAGTGCAGAAAGTTGCTACAACTGGAAAATAGTCAATTATCAATTCATAAGTAAAAATAAAGCTCTGCTGGTTTTTATATCAATTTCATCCTTATTTCATTTGCCACCATTTAAAATTTTAATTGAAGTAGGGATAAAAGAATTTTTAAATCCATTCAATCGACAGCATGTTGCTCTAAACCTCCTCCCTGATGGCAGTAGCTAGTACTCAGCATGTAGCACATGGGATGGGTTGATTATTATCTTGTTGGCTTGCCTCAGAACAGCCTATTCATTGGTAGACTGCAGGGATGGATGCTGTCTTATACCTATTATCTTCCATGAAGTCTGCATGAGTCGGACTAGTTTGGACTTGCACACAGAGGTTACCAAACCAAGCTGTGATGCTGTATCTAATTAGGCTCTCAAAGACTGCCTGATAAAAGACTATCATAAACTTCTAATCAACACCATGAACTCTGAGTCACAAGAAGTGCAGATGTTGTTGTAGTCTTCTACAAAGACCGTCAACATGTGTGCTCCAGGTCAGCGAGCTATCAATAAAAACACCAAGGTATTTGTATGAGGAGACCTGTGAGATGTTTTCACAGGCCTGTGGTCACCCACTCCCCTAGGGTCACACACCGTCTCCTCTGTTGTTTTCTACATTAAAGACCAGGTGGTTATCATCACACCATGCTACAAATCTTTGTATTTCTAAATAATACTCTGAAATGTCATTGTCCTTCTTCATTAAACCTACAATGGCAGTATCATCTGAGAATTTAATGATGTAGTTATTAGGGCTTCTACACTCATCAGTGTAAAAAGTAAAAAGGACAGGTGAACTAACACACTCCTGGAGGTCCCCTATGTTCAAGGTTCAGGGTACTGAAAGAATACCATTAACATTGGCCTGTTGTCTATGGTTGGTCAAAAAACGAGTTGTACCATCTAATAATGAGAGGGTGGACATTCAGCTTCCTAATAATAGATGTGGCTGTACAGTACCTGTAAGCAAACTGGGAAGGATCTAGTGAGCAGCTGAGCTTCTATTTTCAATAGGTTGATAATGATTTTCTCAAAACATTTCATAACTACAGAAGTCAAATCAACTAGTCGATAGTTATTATTTTCCTTACAGCATGCTATTTTTAGGAACAGGAATAATAATAGAATTTTTCCAGATGGAACAGTATGTAAGTCCAAAGTCTTCTGGTAGATGGGGCACCAGGCCTTTGCCATCTCTTCATCTCATCACTGCATGATTTCAGCAGGAACCCAGAGATACCGACTGGGCCAAAGGCCTTCCTGGGGCAGCTGTGTGATAACAGTCTCTGTCAGGGTGCGAAATTGACTTTTTTGTCCACTAGCCAAATGGCCAGTGAATGTTCAAATTTTACCAGCCACTCAATAGATTTCCATTATTTTTTTGGCTGGTGAGTGAAGCAATTTTACCAGCCACTGGCATATTTTACCAGCATTTGGCTGGTGGTTGGTGCTAGTCTTGTGCCCTGGTCTCTGTACTACTTGCTGGTCGTCATAGAATCCCACAGTTTTTTGGTGTTGATTGAAGAGCAGTGAGTTTCAAATTTCTCCTTCTCTTTCCTCCTGGCCTTCCTTAAATTATGATAGTTATCTCTGAATGTTCCTCATTTCCACAAGGTCTCCACTCTTAAATGCAATTTTTTTCTTAACTATGCACTTTTAAATTTCTTTGGAAATACAGGGTTGGGCACCCATGCAATCAACTACTACATTGATTGCATGGATGCCCACTCCATTCATAAACAATGAAATCAAAAATTGGGTGATTTGGTCACTCGCTCTTTGAAAGTTATTAGAGTTTTAGGGTGCAGTCTTCACTACAGGGGTTCAACTTTGCTTTATACCACATAACAAATGTACAAGGCCTGCTTAAACCAAAACTAACAACTTTTGTTTGTCAATTTGTTACCTATATAATGTGAATGGAAATTAACATAAACCTCACTTAGAAGCAACACTCGGGTATAGAAATAACTCAGATTCTTGGTAGTGGTGACAAACGAACAAGCTCAAATTGGCTAGACTGGTGACACAATCAGCAAGGTGCCAAGTCGCAAATATCAAGCATGATGATACAGATGGGACTAGTTCCAGACACAGTTCTGTGCTCGGGAACAGCGGCACCCTGACCTTGTCACAGCAGGGTGGTGAGAGACCCTGCCAACATGTGAATACACATCTGTGTGTCCACAGGAACCAGTCCTGTCTGTTAATGAGCACCTGCCCTTACTGAAGTGACAAAGTTAGACAGTATTGGCAATGTCACCTGGACAGGTGAAACCTAACAAACCTGCTACACATTTCTCTAAAGCAGATTAGGGAGAGCATTCCAACTCAGGCAAATGCACTGTTTTTAGTGTTGCAACACTTTCCACCTACAGATTAATATAATAGAACTTAGTATTCCAACTTTAGTTTTATATAGTGTCACCGGTTATAAAACAAAGAAGGGCAGCACGGAGCAGGACTGCATCTTTCTCTTTGTTTTTTCTCCAACCTTTTATGCTGTCCCCCTCCTTCGCCTGCCGATCAGGTCCAATCAATGTTGGCGGTACTCTCTGCATGCCAAGGCAGACATCTGTGCCGGCCAGATCCTCCAAAACCGTCAAATGAAAGCAAACAAATGCTCTCCCAGGAAATTATATGTGTATGTGTGTATGTGTATGTGTGTGTGTGTGTGTGTTTGTATGCCTAAATGGTTAATCAAGTGGCTGGCTGAGGAGAGAAACTACATCACACAGGTAATTCTCGATTGTACCAGATGGACCGCTTGTAAGAGAGAGACAGACACTGCCACCATCAGAAATTATACCTGTGTTCCTGCACTCTACCTCGGCATCACAAGTACTGCTGGTTCTCTATCCTACCAGCTTGACTTTTGCAGTTAATCAGTCAGACAACTAGGTAAAATGGAAACCAGCAGGGCTCTGGGTCATGTAGATCCCAGATCAAAAACCACTGCCTAAGTGGTTGTGGCTGTTGAATATGTGAGCTGGCACAGCAAGGAAGCACTGATTGTCTCAGATTGTCAGCATACCTACAAACCAATAATGCTGATGATCACAAAAGATACAATTAAATAAATGTATAATTTGATGCCAAGAAACCTTAAACTGAGTATTGATCACCTTTGTTCCTACCACAAAACAATGAAAAATCTGTCCATAGTACCCTCTAAGAAAGGGGAAATGGAAAGCAGTAAAATCAGCTGATAACCTTTTCTGCATGTCTTTTTATTATCATTATTACTACAAAATAGTTTTTTTAAAATTTCATTACATTAAGGAAACAAATATCCATAGTATTAGAATAAATTGTAAATCCTAGAGCGGAGGTTTACTATAAGCCCTTTGGGGTTTCTTACCTCTCCAGCACAATCCCTGCAGTGTCTGTTTTTATATACTTTTTTTTTTTTTTTATCAATTCCTCTGCGCTAATAAAAAAACATTCTCTCATCCTCTCCAAAATTCTTTTAGAAAAAAAAAAATTGTGGATAGCAATGCAGTGTTTCATGACTAATTTAATGCAGAATGTCTGTGCAGCTCCCTCCACAACATCTGTTCATCACAGACCATGTATGGCTGTGTATTTCCAGATTCACATTATCATGTCGGTGATGTAAGTGACTAGGTGGTGGTGGTGGTGGTGGTGTTATATTCTGCTGGCATGCAGCTGCCTATCTTTAAATTACGATGACATGCGCAAGAGTGGGAGGGATTGAGATGTGGGAGGGAGGGAAATGAAAATAAAAGAGAGGAAGGGGGGAGAGGGAAGATGTAGATAGAAGACAAAAGTTGAAAGATGGAGCAAGGCAGAGATCAGGAGAATGGTTTGAAAGAGCAATGCAGAATTATGGAATCGCGGTAAAAGACACTGAAAGGGACCAAGGGAGAGGGTAAAGTAAAAGCGAAGTGCACTGCTGATGCCTGAGCTGAGTAACTTCAAAGCAAATGATGTTCCTCTTTTTGTAGAACGTCAACACAGACACACTACCATGCATATATGTACACAGAATTGATTTCCTGTTTCCTTGGAAAAGGAGGGCAGCTGTGAGAAGAGCTATTGTTGGTGTTTTATATGCATTCACTGATGAAACACTGATGAAGGCAGTGTGTCAGAACGGTTCTTCCTCCCTGTTAAATAATTTGAACATCAAAGGCTGAACAACTTTCATTTCCTCGAGTGCTGAGGTTATGGAGCCATTTCATGACTTTGTGAGCATCTTGCAGAAACCTTCCGCCTCCAATATTTCCATTTATCACCAGTCAATCTTGTCTCGCTGTCTGCATACCACACCACTAATCTCTATGTTGTCTTCTTTTCTTACCTGTCTATCTGCACCTGACTAAAACACTTCCCTGCTGTGCTATTCTTCTGTCTTCCTCCCTGCCTACTTGCCAGTCTGTCTGCATTATTGTCGGCGTGCTCCCCATGGCTTGACAGTGAGTAATGAGTAACATATGATCAAACACTCAAAGAGAAAGTGCAGATTTTGCAATAATTAACAGCTTTTTTACCTAAAGTGCGAGAACACTTAATTGGGCT
Source organism: Thunnus thynnus (assembly GCF_963924715.1). Lineage (NCBI taxonomy): Eukaryota > Metazoa > Chordata > Actinopteri > Scombriformes > Scombridae > Thunnus > Thunnus thynnus. Next base: position 15,786,810 of record NC_089520.1, on the reverse strand, counting down.
TTGTGATCTTGAACACCATATGGGATCCACATTCAAACGTGACCAGATGCTAAGACCATCTGACCACCATACTGTACTGCATTTGCCTTATGATGAACTACTGAAAAACCAGAGAGGAATCTACTATTGCTGAGATAAAACGTAACATCGGTGCAGCTCCACCAAACAGCAGTTGTCTTCACAGCCAATGATTTGGGGCATAACATGTTGTTGTTGTTGTGATAATAAATATCTTTTTCTGTCTTATTGTTGTTTGACTTAATGTATCTAACCACTGTTTCATTTCTTTACCAGATTTGTAAATCATTGCTTGTTCATTTAAATGGCCAAATGTGTAGCTAGTCATCAAAAAGAACAAAAAAGCTACAATCCCACTAAGCAGCCCTGCAGCATTATTACAGTGTTGTTACTTGGCACTGTATTTTCTTAAGTGCACTCTTTATATATTTTATTGTGTTATGTAACAAGGTCGTCCTTTCTAATCAATACCGACGGTATTTGAGGCTTTGAAGACTTGAAGAATTCAACTTCAGCTTCAGTTTTGAGGCCGTAGTTAATAGTGCTGTTAAGCACAAATCTCATTAAGCAATTTTATGTAATTGTGCCTTGATGACATCATCACTATCATCATCCACAGTCTCTTTCTCTATTCGTCTTGAGGAGAGACGCTCATTGACACATTTAAATTATGATTTGCAATATTGTGTATTCTATTTTAGCATCAATGTTATCTTTAATTTTGGAATCCTGTCTGTATTGTGCCTACTGCTTCGTCTGCGGGGTCTCTCCGCTCTGCTCTGTGATTAGAAAGAATAAGTGTTGATGATGAAACGATGCTCTGGAATAATTGCTGCTTTCTCTATGATGAAAAGTTCCTGGTCTGACAAGCAGTGGGTCGTTTACTGTCCTCTACAGTGAAACTGTGCGCATTCTCTGTGTGTCTGTCTCAAAATGTCCTTGAGCTCGGTGAGGCAGAGCTGAGGTATGAGCTGTGCCCACTGCACCACCAGCAGCAGCAGCAGCAGCAGCAGCACTGACACACAGCCCCCCCTGCCTGTGACAAAAAATAGTGCACAAGACTTCACTGATGATAAAGCTGCTCTGCACACCTGCAGGTTTATAAATATGACATTATAATGTCAGATGAAGAGTTTACAGATGCTTCTGGGGTTTGTCTCATGACACGGAGACTTTCATTTCAACACAAATTCAAAATGGCCGATCATATGAGGTCTTTACAATACATGGTGTTCATGTGGAATGGACTAAATAACATGAATACCTTACAATGCAATGCAGTCATTACAACACCACCACTAAATATAGTACAGCCTCAAAAATGATTGAATCAACACCTCACTGCCAGTCTCGACAAAAGTGCAACAATATAAGCCTCACAAAAACGACTGTTGATGACAGTGTGTCCACTCCTATATCACAACCTATAAAGGAAGAGTTGCTGGTTTAGTAGGCGAATTAGCTGATTGGTTCTTGCTCTCTCAGCTGGAAAGGCAAAGATCACACGTCAGATGTTTGAAAATTTGAATAAACTCAGTGACCTCTAAAGTAAACGTAGCTTGCTGTGTAAATATGTGATGTGTGTAACCTGCACTTTCTGCAGCAAAACATCTATAAAATTTAATTTGTCTAAAGTTACAAAGAAAATGAGGGAAATAAAAAATTAACAGTTAAGCAGCAGAAGCAGTCGCACAATGTTCAGGGAATCCCCAAACACATGCATAAGCACACATTGGACAGCAGCTGCATTGCGCGCTCTCATGCAGGCAAACTCTTATAGTCTAATATCCCAATGCGCACACACACATTAGCAGAAAGAGAGAGCGACATATGAACAGACATTGTCTCTGAGGTGAATTTTTATATAACAACTGCACGGAGCACCTCCTTTCAGCCACCATCAGTGTTCTCTAATTGGGTTGAAAGCAGCTGTCATGCTAAGTGCAGCAGACAGAGTCTGATGAAGAATAAGGTTATTTTTGAAACTAATGCAGGAGCTCAAAAAGGACTGCAGCTCCAAGTCATATCAGGCTGAAGAGAAGATAAAGCAGAGAGGGAAAAAAAGAGACGGAGCGGGATGAGTCAGAGAGTAGGGGAGAGACAAACACACACACACACACACACGCACGTACGAATACATACAATACATCTATGTGTATATGTGTGCTTAGCCTATGCCAGCTTATAGATGATGAGGGGGTTTTGAAGAAAAGCAGTTGGCCAGGCAACCCTGATAGCTGCAGGGGTGGCTGTGTGTCACTGCTGAGTGAGATTTAGAAGTGAGAAAGTGAGAACTGGTGATGATACACTGAAGCTGTGAGATGACTGGGTTAGAAGACACAAAACGAGGCACTGAAAGATATAAGCTTTTGCTCCAAATTGAGAAGCTCTAATGGACCCCGTCTTTCACATCTATGAAAAATCCTCTCCTAAAACTAGCACCTCAATCATATGTTGAGGTGTGCCATCTTTTCTCCACTCTCCTCTCGATATCCACCTGCATGTCCTCCTTTGCTTCGCTGCTTCTGCAGTGCTGAAGTCCATCCTGGCTGGCGTACAGATGTCACCTTTCCTCTCGGCTTGCTTTCATATCCTGCTGTCTGCTTGCTCTTGCTCTCTCTCTTCTTCTTTCAGTGGAACACCCTTTCATCAACATTGCTTCATTCTTTGATATTTGCAACAAATAACTGCCTTCTTTGTCCTGTCTTTGTTCCTGTTGTAAGGAGTTCTGCTGTATTCCTGGCCACCTGAATACTTTGTCCTGGGTGCACTTAGTAAGTAAATGGCATACAATGCAAGCAACTTTGTCAGGTAGGAGTATAAACCTGCCTGAAGCAGCAACCAAATCAATACTGGCATTTTATTGCCAAGTATATTGAAATATAACACACAAATGCAGCATTGAAAAAACACTTACGGTCATTATGAAAGACTGAAAAAGTAGCTAACCCAAACATTGTCAGTACAAATTGATTTAATAATAAATTGTGGTGTAGTGTTAGTGTAATAGCACAGAGGATGCTCTGGTGCTTTAACAGGATGTGATTTTGGCTCTGTTGGTGATCATCTTCTAAATGAGGAGCAGTTTTGCTATTTGCTGATGAATTCTCCAATCAAACTAGACTCCCGGCCTGACACCCCTGGAGCATGGTATCTAGCTGTCAATCACCTTGTACAAGAACTCAGGGGAGTGGAACTTAAGGAAATTATAAGATAGGAGGAGTGAAGTGGAGTGATTGCTGATATTGTGTAGTTTGATTTCTAATTAAGGAATAAAATTGTAGATGGTGACAGAGTGGCATTAACGGTTAAAGAAAACTTTAAATTGGTATCAGAAACTAAAGGCTTCAGAGTATCCTCTTTTTCCTGTGCAAAAAAGTGAAATCATGGTTTTAGAAAGACAGTATCATCAATGATGATCTCATGTGCCTTTCCAATCAAGAGAGAAAAAAGCTGCGTTCAGTTCTGGGTAGTCTGCATGATATCACCCTGCTAGGTAACGCCTTTCCTGAAACTCCTATAACTAGAGCCAAGGCTACAAACGATGACACAATCACACACAGCCCAGTTAAGCATTCATGAATCAAAGCCAAACACATTACATGTACAGGGAGATAATACGTTGAACAGTCCTCACAACATCATACGAAAGATATCAACTTTCGCGCAAATAAGGTTAAAAGAATGCGCATATGTGCCACAAAACAGAACACAATGTGATAAAATGAATGTCAAAATACTTATTGTGGAGAAGCTACATCAATGTTTTTAGCCAGATAGCAGTGTGGCTATAGAGATGGCAATGTCCACAACTTGTCCAATACTTTGGTTTATGACCACATACCTGCAGAACTAATGACATTCCCATCAGCCTCATCTCTACTTTGTGTTTAACCTGCTAACATGCTAAACTAAGATGGTGAATAAGGTAAACATTACCTGTTCAACATTTGCATGTTACCAGTATTAATGTGAGCATATTAGCACTGACGTTAGTGTTTGCAGTGCAGCTTCACAGAGCCGCTAGCCAGGTACAGGTGCCAAATTAAACTGCCTCGCCCCCGCCTGCAATACATTATCTGAATATCAAACAACCTGTGAACATTCTGAGAAAAATATCATCAACACGATGCCTGGTAGACTCGAAACTAAGTAGGAAGAGCGTGGGAAAAATGTAGGAGAATCAAACTTGTCACTTTTGCTGTTTAAAATAATTTGCTCACGTCTATCTATCATAACCTTACTCAATTGAACCTAGTTGAACCTAGAATGAGTCTGTTTTAATCTGTGCCACCATTGGAGAATAATGCATCAAACAAGTGGATGACAAATATGTTCAGGGGGAATTGACTACAGTATCAATCAATCAAGTTTATTTGTCATATTCAATCATTCAGGCACAATCACAGTGAAATGCAATCCTGTCAGTTCCTTCAAATTGTGCAATAAAAATAGATTAATCAAGTAATGATTGGTAAAAATAAATAAATATATATTTTTATATATATATGTGTGTGTGTGTGTGTGTGTATGATTGGATGGGGGGTGGGGGGGCAGTCTTAGGCAATGATCTCATTTAGGATTGTAGTGGCCTGAGGGTAGAAGCTCATCCTGAGCCTCTCAGTCTGACTCAAAAGGGTCTCTAACGTAGGAAAGGTCCTGCAAAACATAATGAGCCATCATCATTCTTGAAGCTGAATGCTTAAAGCTTGTGTGTAATGAGGCAGAAACTGTGAGTTTGAATATGTAACTTCAGGTTTTCGTTGAAGGCTGTGACATAATGGTGCTCCTGTGGTTCTGACAACTAATGTGAGTAAGTAGGAATTTGGATAGGTGCTAAAATGCTGTATTGCCCAATGAATAATGACAATAAGGCTTAGACTAAGCCTTGAGTGTATGTAGGGGTTCAGATGAAAAGAGGTTTAGGCCAAAAGAAGTTGACTTTGTTTCAGTCTTTGTTTGTTATACAACTGCAAAAAATGCAATTCAGAGGAGGTGGTTTACAGTACGTGTTGTTGAGAAGAGTAGGGTGAACTCCAACAATACTTGTTCTATTCTGTAAATCTAAAGTCATAAATGTGAGCATGCACAGAAACAAGCATTCATATACAGAAACGCAAGCAGTGTGTGTGTGTGTGTGTGTGTGTTTTAGGCAACATGAAAAATTACACTGATGTCAACAGTCAAGATTTATCGTAATGATTGCGATAACATTTGTAGTGGGGTGAACATTTACTCAAAAACAAATAGTTACAAGATGGCTCATGATGGTTTTACCTTCATGTAAACTAATTAGTAAGAGCAATTATCTGTGTCAACAAAAACAAAACCCAGTTGTTACAAAGTAAATGAGTTTGACCCCTCTGTTCTCTCATTTGTTTCCCTGTGGGCCATGATCCTGACCTGAGAATACTCATCTGTTCCTAGATTTGTAAGCCTTTTTTTTCATGGAAGCGCTCTGCTGCTTTTCAGCATGACAAGCTGCTTAATCTGTGTCCGGAAAACACCCAGGGATCGAGAAGCATGATACAGCTTCTCACAGAAGTCCTTCCTGTGCAGCTAAATGAGCACGTATGTTCAAATGACATCTGAGGCAAACAGGAAGGCGCTCAATTGCCTCGTCAATTCAAGGGACAGAAAACAATAGAATAAAATAGGATAGGATAGGATAAAATACAATATTACTACTACTACTAATAATAATCTAATAAACTATATATTAAATATGCTGACATTTGTTTTTCATCTTTCACACAAACACAGCACACACTTAAGGATTTGAACTTCTGCACTTAAGGAGGACTTTGTTGTGGGGGACATATACCCGATGTAAAGGTGAAGAGGATGTATACACACTAATTGAGTTCCAACCCCTTCATCATCTCCTAAATCTCACAAAACTTTGCATAACATGAGCCTTTTTAGATGAACCAACACTAAATCCACAAGAAATGTTTCACCTTACAACTACTCTACATACTGTATGTCTCTATTTCTACCACTTCCATACTTGTATTTAGTTAAACCCGCCCTGTCTGTCTGTCTGTCTGTCTGTCTGTCTGTCTGTCTGTCTGTTTTCTCTTTGAAATTCTGCTTTGCCTGCTTGCCTGCTGCACGCCTGCTTGCCTCTTTGCCCGCAAGTGGTTCATTATATAATGCCAGTGTCTTCCCACAGGGGGACATTTGGAGTCTGTTAGGATCCTACGCTGGATGGGGGTTTACATGTGCATGTGAGGGATTGGTATCTGTAAACAATCTGTCTGATGGTCCTTACATCTACAACAATACTAGCTAGCATAACACCTGGTCTTGGTAAGGTGTACCATTGTTTTGGGAGAACAATTGTTGGTTCAGGCAAAGGAAGAAAAGAACTGATATCCAGGTTTCACTGAAAAATAGGACAACAGGCATAAGGCCTAGAAAGAAAGACTAGAAATAGAAGATAGAGACACAGGGATGTTATTCTAGCTTTGAATTCGGCTGTCTACAGGGAGATAAGGAGGAATTGAAACGGTGTAATATTGGCTGCAGTATGCACGCAGTAGAGCACATCTATCTAACTGTTAATAGAACAAAAGAGAGGGCTTACAAAAGATTCACCGGTAGCCATTTTAGTCCACCAGTACACACACATTTATCACATTTTTAGCTTGAATTAGCACCAGCTGCGCTATGTTGTTGATGTTTCAAACCAGAACTGAATAGGCATATTACAATATGACACTCAGTTTGTATGTCCTGATCTTGACCTTAAGCATTCTGGTAACTAAAAGACCGCAAAACTTGATGTTGTCTAGTTTTTTGAATGTAGGGATGAAGGCTATAAGTTATATTAATACAATATTTTATCCACTGGGATACACTTAACCATACATACATTTGCAAATGTATATTTATGTATTCTGGGAGATCGTGGAGATCCAATATACAAGACATGTACACACTGTGTGCACATTCCTATGCACACACACAAAAATTCACTTCCTACTGCAAGGTCACTGGAAGATACAAAGAAAAAAAACACTGCTGTGGCCCTCTCCTTGCTCCAGTTGAGTCTGTAGAAATCATGGGGGAATTATTGGTCTAATTAAATTCAACACATGCAGGCTAAGTGTCCTAGAGGAGGATGAAAGACAGAAAGAGGAGAGGAGAAGAGAGGAGAGGAGAGGAGAGACATACAAAAAGTAAGTTACTGCCATTCGATAGCAATGGCGTAATGTCACCACTTTTAATGGATTTACCACTGTGCTATTGTTTTTTCTCTTTTCAGCAAGCAGAGGAACATCAATTTTCAATTATTACACTGAGGAAACCAGAGAGAGTGAAATAATTGTGAACAATTACATCATTATACATGAATAATCATCAATAATACATTTTACTGTACACATAAATGTGTGTTTGTGAATACAGCATTGCAGGACTTGAACATTTCCAACTTTGAACTCCAAATGTTAGCATCAAAAAAGGTGCTGGCAGACAGCAATGCAACCACTAATCTCCAACTGTCTTGATCTCATTAAAAATTGATGTGTATTTAAATGTCTACTAGATAAAAACGATTGTGTTTTTGCTTCCAATAGCTTTGCCCTTGCTCAACAGAAAGGTTTCAAATCAACTTGTAAAAAATGTATCTAACCATATAGACTGAATAGTTCAAATGTGGTAAGAAGAAAATCGAACATAAGGAACACCATGTGAAACAAGTCAACCAATCACTAGACAACACATCAATAATGACTGCCAGGTCAGGATTAGAAATAGATAAAAGCTATTAGTCACTGACTCACTGCATCACACAAACGAAAATCCGCACAAACACATTCCATGCTGTCAGATTCTCACATACTGAGTGACTGGAACTTGAAGGCTTTTCACCTGGATACGATCAATTAGAACAACACAAGCTTATTTCTGGTCCTGGCGATGTGACATTACACTGAAAGCAAGTGGGTGTCAATGTCAAGCGACTGCATGCAGCTGCTTAGATCCTGCCTTTCATCCCATGTTATGGACACATTCTAATTTAGATACAGTAGAATGTGCTTTCCCCAGAAACACTGAAATTCAGGCATTGGGAAACCTTTAGCCTCTCTCGAATTTAATATAAGATTAATTAATTAATTTAATATATACCTGAGTTTCTCTTTAAAACCATGTTTTATTCTCCAAACGGCACTGAGAGGTAATTAGGAGTGCTTACACAACAGGTGCAAATACTGTCACTATTGTAATCCTGCATACTTCTCATCATTATTATTCTTCCGCCAAATTTTTAGCCATGCTGGCCACATGGCTCTAGGGAGGGCAATGTCAGTCTGTTGATCTGAAATATCTCAAAAATCACTGGATGGACTGGCATGACATTTTGTACAGACATTCATGGTCCCCAGACGATGAAACCCTCCCGACTTTGGTGATTCCTTGACTTTTTCTCTTGTGCAACCATATGGTTGACATTTGTGTCTTTTAGCGAAATTACTACTGGATAGATTTCCAAGAACTTTGGTACAGACATTTATGTCATCCTCAGGATGACTTGTAATCACTTTGTGGATTCCCTGACTTTTCATCAAGCACCACCATCAGGTCAAAAAATTAATTTGTCCAATAATTTGCTTTATGACTAAATACTTAGAAAACTAATCACATTCCCTTCAGCTCAAACTGTACTTTGTGTTGTGTTTGTGTATTGCCAATTAGCAAATGTTAGCATACTAAAACGCTAAATTAAGATGTTGAACATGGTGAACATAAAACTTGCTAAATATCAGAATGTTAGCAATATCATTGTGACAGCATGCTGACATTTGCATTTAGCTCAAAGAGATGCTGTGAAGTACAGCCTCTCAGAGCCACGAGTTTGGCTTTAGTCATAGTCTTGTTGATGTGTGACTAGTCCAGCCCGTCCTCACAAGAAAAATGACAGTACAGGTATAAAATTGAGGCCAGCAGAGATGACCTATAGTTTCATTTACACCATCTAGCAGCTATAGTAATTATGACCCAGGGAGGTGACGCAGTTCAGATGACATCCATCTAAGGTGACTTGATGAGATGATTTTTAGGTTGGGTGGATGGCTGGATAGTTAGATGGCAAATGTGGACTTTGCTGCGGGAGACCACTGTTCACTTCCCATTTTCAACTCCTAGTGTCACATTGCCAACCGTGAGTCAGGACATTTTTTAGAAAAACTGTAACGTTGTGGTGTTTACTGTTGCCGTGTTGACTAAGAAAGTAACTTTAAGGAAGTATAAGCCATGTTTCAAGTGATCATTTTAACCCAAATCATGATCTTTCCCTAATCCTAACCAAGTAGTTTTTGTGCCTAAACCTAACCAGACCTTAACCACAGTGTTGTCACACCATAAAACATAATTACAGTGATTTGTAACAGTTTTGGAAAGTGGCATATTAAGGGTCATTCTGGAGTGCAGATGGCAGATCACTAGATGGTGTAACATAACTATACGTTGTTTTTTGCCGGCTGAATTTTAGACCTATACTGTCGTTTAATTAGGAGGATGTGTTGGACTAGTCACACAGAAACTATATAAAATCGGTGTGCTTTGACCTTTAGTAGTGATCAGACATATGGACTTCACATAAATCCCGAAAAAAACAGTATCGATAGAAAATGCAAATGCTTAGGTCTTTCTCATTCAATATCTCAAAAAACTATAAGGCCGTATTCCGACCAAATCAGGTGTTGCAGCGCACCACCACAGGGTTGAGCAGAGGTGTGGGGGTGTGGGGGTGTTCGTGCACTAGAACGTAACCACTGTGAAACAATGAGAAAATAATGTTTTACTGATCTGATTCACCGGCTTTCTCGCTACCACCGCTCCCTCTCTTCATTCACTCTCTAGCTCGCTTGACCACAGCTGCTCTACAACAAAGAGAAATGTCTTCTCCTCCTCCTAGTAACATCTTTGTACTCTCTCATGGCAGGATTTAACAACTCTGATCAGTCTGATTGCCGGCTGTGATTGGCCACTGCAGCGTGACGTCAGGTTGCGTTTCTCCAAAAGTTGACTCTGGATAAACTTTCTTGCTACAGGCCAGTGAAGCAATGCTGCGGCCAAAAGCCCTGCAGCCTAAACACATTACTCCCATTCATTTGAATGGGAGTAGAGGACTGGCATTTTCGCCGTACCACTTGATTTGGTCTGAATACAGTCTAATTATTAAGGACATCAAACTTTGTACACAAGGTCCCTATAATTTTGCTCTCAGTCTATTAAAAAATGGCACCATTAGTGTCCCCATGTGGCCAGTTAGAAAGCATTTTTATTACTCATAAACCACAGTTTAAGAGAAAAAAATCTTTTATCTGTATATTTCTTGAATCAAGATAGAGAGTATGATAAACACCACTCCCATTAACATTGACTAGAACATTTTGTATCAAATCTTTATCAAATTTTGGTACATACCATATTTGGATAACTGGTTACCAAGTTCGTGGGGAATTATTGACATTAACTGCCTTAACTCTGCCAGGAAATAGCTGGTCAATTGATCTGTAAAGTGCCATGCAGACAGACTGATTAAAACATGCAATTTGAGTTAACACAGTGTACAAGATTATTAAAAATGCACAATCTGATCAGTTTAAGGACCACATAATTAGGCACATGGAGTACTTTCACGCAGAAGTGAGGCCCACCTTACTGCATTTGAATATTGGGCTGATTTAAAGGAATAGGAGCTGTATTTAAACTGCCCTCAGATTTAATGACATCCCTGCCTCCCTCTTAACTGACTGCTATACTCACACTCCTCTCCTTTTATTCCCTCTCATCTGCTCTCTAAGAATTTGTTCACTGGTAGACAAGCATACAAAATCAAAATGAGCTATTTATAAAGCTCGTCATCTATCATTTTCTGTCATTTGTTACTACCAACAAGACAAGGACAGATACTGTGCATTAATTCTTAGTGTACCTGTCCTTGGCTCAAGTCTTCTATACAAAACTAGTTTGTAGAAAAATGACTGTGAAGTCTGCTTTTGTTCTATGTTTGTCGCTATGTTACACAGAGGTGGTGATGACACAGCAAAATTGAATGCACTGCGTCGCGAACAGATTCTCTCTTGACTATATAAGATATGACAGGGCAGAGCAACATACGGATTTCCACTGCAGGCTGTTTTTTCTTGTAAAAATGTGTTTTTTCATTTTAATTATTATTAAATCACTTGTGAAATGTCATGATGAATTCAGGAGTATAAAGGAATAATAAATATATGCATTTTTGAGTTCATGCAAAAAGGACCTTCATATGGAAGAGGGAACCATTGTATTTACAAACTGTGACAGACTGCAAAGCTACTTACACAGTATTTATTAGGTTTACCCCTAGGCTGATTTGGAAGTGCAAACTTCACTCGATTTAAAGACTTAATTTTAGAAATCTAAAATTGTGTGTAACAACAACAACAACATGACAACAACACAGCCAGCACATACATTTTTCCTTTCTTTTTTACTACAAGTTTTCCTTCTGTCCTCCATTTTCAACCTGTATGCTGTGAATATTTATTAGTAACATTATTCATGAATGTCTCATCAACTGTATGTTTTGTGGAGACATAAAGACATAAAATAAGAAATAGGAGAGAAAGGCACAGAGAAAATTGTGCTGAAAGAGGACTGACACGCTGCTTCTGAGCTGTCTGACTGTCTTGGTGCAGTGAAGCTGATGGTTGAGGTCACACAGTCATCCCAGCCCCAACAGAGGCACAATCAATTTCCTATGACAGCCTGTCTAACAGTGTGGCTGACTTACTGAATGACCGAATGAACTGACAAACGACTGGTTGACTAAACGAATACTTGAATGACTGAATGAACTGGTGGCTAAGCAAATGGCTGACTGGTTGTCTGACTGACTTGTCCAACAGCTGACATTTCTCGAAATTGAATTTTTTGGTGTGCACACTGACTAACTGGCTGTCTACTAACCCGACAGACAAGTCAGCCAACCAGACAACAGGCCAGTGATCCCCCCCTGTCAGTTGATCAGACATGAAAGAAAACATTCAAGTAACCAGACACTTAAATTACCAATTCATCGGTGAGTGACAGCAGTCAGCCACAGAGCTAGTCAGACAACCAGTCATCCAGAAAAGCAGACAGCCAACAGATAAAAGAGGAGAGGTGATAATGTTCCCTATTAATTCAGTCCCCATGCCAATTAGTTAGCTAATGCAGTGAAGACAGCAAGCCAGCAAACACACATGATCAGTTACGGCAGCAAAATCTGCTGCTATGACAGAACCAGTCAGTAAGTGTGACAGAGAAGAGAAACTGCAGACTTCATGCTGCCTACAGACGTCCTGACTGAGTGAAGCAGTGTGCAATAAAACATCTTCATCCTGAGAAATGACAAGACAAGGGGATTTGATTTCTCCTAAAAGTCAGAATTTGATGCAGAGCAGGCAACCTACACAACATGCATGATATACTGTATATACAGTACGTGCATGTAAATATATATATATATCTACATGCACATATATGTAGATTAAACACACACAGATCAAACAGATCTCCCAACATGACTGCATTCTGCAGGAGAATTCACTCTAGCACAGAGCATTCTTCATCCTCCTTCCCCTCTCTTTCTCTGACAGATCACCTGCTCCTCAACCACCTTGCATATCGATACAGGGTTACAATATTATCCATGTTCTGTACACCCACAAACCACAGACTCACATGTAACAATGTTTACAGATGAATATGATTTACTCCGACAGAATCATAAGCAACAACACTAGCAAACAAAGATAAGCTGTTCATTCATTCACATTTTACACAAGGACAGTGTATACTTACATGGCAGCAAGGTTATCACCACCATCACCGTGATGTGAAAATCCTCCCACCTAAAAATGATATTGCAACGGCACATGCAGCAGCGGACAAACCACCACAGCGGTGTGCAGTATGTGTGTGTGTATGTGTGTGTGAGTGAGTGTAGGTGTGCGTGTGTGTGTGGAGACTCGCTAAGCTGCACTCTCACTGCTACTGCCTCAGCTGGGGCTGTCTCAATGCACAGCCTGTACCATGTCGGCAGGCGGCAGGGGTGGGCGTGTGTGTGTGTGTCCGGGAGTGTGTGTGTGTGTGTATGTGAACAGTGCTGCATAGCAGAAAGGCTGCTCTTCACTTGCAAAGGTTTTTTCCTGACTCGATACAGAGATTAAGATATATAGATGGGAAAATAAATGGATGGAAAAATCAAGATAAAGGGACAGTAAATGTTGGCAACCTGGACAAGAAAAGAAAAGAACAAATATGAGTGTCTATCTTTTCTCTACATCTCTCTCTCTCTCTCTTCATGACTCCCTCTTACTCCCTCCCTTTGACATTTTGCCCCCAGAGCAGAGCAGGAGGACCACTGTAGACACGCACACAACCTCAAATGGAAATGACTGAAGAAGGAAGAGAGGTGAAAAAAAGATAGAAGGACCAAAGGAGACAGAAGGGATATATATATTAAGAGGAGAAGATGAAGGGGAGCACTGGAGCAAGAGTGGAGAAAGGAGCAAGAAAAAGGAGAGACAAAAGAGAGGTCAAGAAAAAAGAGAGAAGAATGATGGTAGAGAACAAGGCGGGCAGTGATGGCAGTACAAAGGAAAGAAAGCAGTGGAGCAAGAGAAGAAGAGAGTACTTGAGTGAAAAAAGGAGGGGAGAGTAACTTTCAAGGACATACATCGTTGTCAGGCTCATTCTTCACTCTTCTGCAGATCGCGATACTCACACAGTACAACACACGCAAACTTGCATACAGCTCACCACAGTGCGCATGATGGCTGCAGGACATAATGCTTTTGTGTGCCTGTGTATGTATGGGTGTATGTGTGTGTATGTGTGTGTGTGTATGTGTCATCCACCGCTGACACACACACATAGACAAACACACCTGTTCTGCTCCAACCAGTCATCTGGCTATCCAGCAAGCCAGCCACGACAGGAGAGGGTAACAGCTTTGTGTCATGTTGCTGTCACGTCACTATCCCACATCTCATCCTGTCACATCTTGCTTGGAGAGAAGGGGAGGACGAGGGGCATGAGAGCTTCACTGTGTCAAACTGCTACCCTTCGCTCTCACTGTTATTTGTCTTCTTCTGTTATTTTCTCTCTGTTTTGTCAGTGTCTATTTTTGGCTGGACCAGCCACGGACCAGCCCTATGACCCCAAATGTCTGTCTGTCACTGACTGACTAACTAACTCACTGAGTGCTTAAGTTACACCATTGGTCAACCGGCCCAGTTTTGAAGTTTCCCAATTGGCCGTTTCACTTTCAAAATTAATTGGTGCAGTTTCTATTACGTCCTCAGGGGGCATTTACACCATCTCACACGGAGGCTCCGACATGGACAGCAGCACCAACGTGCAGATACAAAGAGATGCAACGGACATATTTTACCAGCCTGCATGGCGGCTAGCAGCTGGTTAGCTTGGCTAGCATCGTTAGCATAGCCATGCTGTGCTGTGTTTAGCCCACAGACTGTATAAAAATAAGGTGTAGCTGTGGTGTCTCCAGTTTAACAGCACCATGCTGTGGAAGGTGACAGGTGTGTTTATGGTGTTTGTGTGCTCTGAAAGACATCACGGCACAGATATAAAGTCTGTTAGCCTAGCATGCTAATCTCACCTAAACATACAGATGAGACTATATGGGTGAGACCAAATGTTTACAGACATCCGCAGATAGAAACAAATTAAAGAGCAGGGGGTGTTAACAGATCATTAAAATAGTTCAAATAAGTTCTTTTTCAAATCAAACATCCCAAGAATATGAGTGGAAAGTATTGTTCTTGCAATTGTATTTATAGCCTTTTTTTTTCTCAAACGTTGCTTAAAGCTGAAGAGCGGGACTTTTGTCTCCCCTTTCTGGCAGTGAGAGTTATTACAAAAACACTGTTGACATGTGCTTACATCATACATTCTGCTGAAGCCTACTCCGTTGCTACAGTTACAGCTGTAAAATTGTTTTGAGCGTCATGCAACCGCCGCAAATTACTCTTTTCACTATCAGAATTTGATCCATTGCTGGGACCACTACAGAAAATTGCCAATGAACATTTAATATCTGTTAATATTTACATGATAGACACTACTACTGACTATCCCTGTAACAAACTGGCCACAATTTCGCACACACCTTCATCTTGTTTTCAATGTCTCTCTCTCTCTCTCTCTCTCTCTCTCTCTCTCTCTCTCTCTCTCTCTCTCTCTCTCTCTCCTGTTGTGTCACAGGTGTATTATGTAAATATCAGATGTTGGACAGCACCAGCATCACTAGCAGAATTCCCCCTCTTAACACTACTCCCACTAAGATGAGTAAACGCTAAACAGAGCTGAGCTCAGCACATGTAGGATACACTGGGACAGCTGATACAATATACAGTATGTAATGACATACCTACAGTATCGTAGAGAGACTCAGATTTTACTGCATGCCGTACAGTAGCACTACTGCTGCACAATTGTTCCTCTTCAGAATTAGCACATCCTCAGTTATCTGAAATGAAGCCTTCAGGATGATGCTTTCATAAAGGAGAAAAAAAGGGGTCTCATGTTTGGCTTTGGCTTGGTTTGAGGAAAGACTGGAATCTGTCAAGGTTAATGTCAAGTGATCAGGCTTGCTTCAGTTGCTTAGCAAGCCTCAACTACTGCAAACATCCCGTTGTGGCTGGCATTGATCTGAGACACCGTGTCTTGCACTGGACTACTGCAGAGGATCACTTCGAAGGAACTTGCCCTTCAACTGACTGACCAGAGTTGTTCACTGAAACTACTGTAGCTTACTTGCTATTGACAATGCTTTTTGGAAGTTTGCTAATAGTTAAATCAATATCTTCTGATATATGCTGTGTATGTCAAATGGTCTTATAATGGATACTGTGGACATTTCTGATCTAATCTGATAAGATACAAATTCAAATCAGGACCAATTTAGGGAGGCTGGAGAAAAAGGAGATTATTCATCAAGTGACACCTTGACT
Source organism: Thunnus thynnus (assembly GCF_963924715.1). Taxonomy (NCBI): domain Eukaryota; kingdom Metazoa; phylum Chordata; class Actinopteri; order Scombriformes; family Scombridae; genus Thunnus; species Thunnus thynnus. The sequence continues at coordinate 15,770,773 of NC_089520.1, read as the reverse complement.
TCAGCATGAACAAGAGATTTCTACAGTAGCTGCAGCAATGCAGGTAAACGCAGATAGAACAGAACAGAAGTGCAGCTGTTTAACAGGACTGCCTGTGCCAAAAATAGTACATTACTGCCTATTAGGGACATGTAGAAGACGTTTTACATTATTTGTGGTGACTTGATAACTTTGCACTAACTTTGAGCATTATATTGGTTTGAGTATCTAGTATTAGTTTGTATATAATTATTTAGTTTACTGAGGTAACCAAGGGTGAGTTATGTAAGATATTTGTTTTAAAGAACAACTGTTAGGACCCTTTATCTTGGACAAGGCAGAGAACTAGAGATTTTCTGAGGGAGGAAGCCATACAGAGAGAGAGAGAGAGAGAGAGAGCGAGAGAGAGCAGTGATGGGGATCAGAAACAGGCCTTGAATATCAATGCAGCATGTCTGAGATAATTCAGGGCTGCAGTGCACCAAAACCTGTGAGAAAGAGCACAAGAGGACAATAGCATCACAAGCAGCCAGAACCTGGAGGTACCAGTCATACACACCAGTCCATCCACTCAAACTCTCACCGTCCTGTGCTGCCCACATGAATCCTCACACATCGTGACATCGCCCCTTATTTGGTTCTCCTCCTTGACCTCACCTGTACAATTATCTAAGCCAAGGTTTATATAAAAACTGAGGTAGTTTGTTAACGCCTTCAGATGTTCACAGAAGTTCTGTTGCGCAGTCCTCTTGCTAAAAAAGTATGCCAAACCTCGTTTTAGATTTTTTGGAAACACTTGTCTCATTAAAATGAAAATGCTGCAGGTAGGCTAATTTTAAACAAACACTGAAAGCACGTCTGAGCACCTAAGAAAACACACACACACACACACACACACACATATTTAGCTTAAGAGAAATTTATGCCATCCATCTTAATTAAATGACAGTCATTCAAGAAGCCTATTAGACACATTAGTATAATGCTCCTCATCCTCTCTGTCCTGTCTATAAATGGCCTCTTTCCTCCCTCTCGTAAAAGCTCCATTTCCTTCCAGAAGGGATCTGTTAACCCATAAAGTGCCATGTTTACCTCGGGTCAATCAGACATCTCATATCCTGGTCACTAGCCACCAGCCAATAACCATTAGCCTTATTAATTGCGGAAGCCTTAGACCATCTCCTGAGTGCAGTAGTAAAACAGGACCATGTACTGTGTGTGTGTGGATACACACACACAAGCATGACGTTAATGAGATGACTCCCAAAGGTCTCTAACCTTTCTCTATGAGAGGTCACAATCACACACCGTCCTTCTTATCTAACATGTTATTCACACACTGCATGTTTGTACTTCCTTGTAGCAATAATCTCAGAAAGTTTTGAAGACTTAAAGTACAGTGCAAATTCTAAAACAGTGTGTTAAAAATCTGAAACACAGTGATGTTTTAAAGAATTAAAGATCACAATCTGAGAGTCAAAAGGGTATTTTTGAAAGAGGACATAATAAATGTGGATGTTATTGTAGTACTGAACAGAAAAGCAGCTAATCTTAGTTTATACTATGTTCTTTTAAAACATGGTTAACTTCCATAAAGAATTCATCTGATTTTGATGTGATTTATAGCAGGGGACCCCAGCCTTTTTTACACCGCGGACTGGTTTAATCATGACTGGAATATAGGTTAGATTTATAAGTCAATAGCATCATAACATGTAAGTAACGTCTGGATACAAACACATAGCGCATATTTCTGAACCTGGGGGCAGATCTGCTATCCAGGGGCATGCCACCATACAGAGAATGGACTCTGCACCCAGCAATTGTGAGTCAAGCGTGGATGTGTTACAGCTGGACCAAGGTGGATTGGTTTGTGTCAATGCGAGGGTTAGGTATGCCTCTCAGCGTGGACGTGCTCACGCACATCTGGCCATCCATTCTCCTGTACGCATTTCCTCCTTTGGCTCTGATACCCCCCACTCTGTCCAGAGTGAGGGAGCACTGCCACACACTGATTCTAATAGCTCCGCACTGGCCAGCAATGCACTGGCTGGCGGAGATTTATCAACTGCTGTGTGGACAGCCATGTCAACTCCTGCTACACAGGGACATGCTGTCCCAGGCGTGGGGGGTTGGGATGTGGTAGGGGTTGGGGGGTGTATTTCACCCACACCCAGAACGTCTGGCTCTATGGGCCTGGCCTGTGAGTGGTATAATTTAAGCCCAGTGGGGCTGCCTGAGAATGTAAGTGACACCATTCAGAGCTAGACTGTAGGTAAGAAAGGTACAGCACAGACAGAGTGCCAAGTTCAATGAAATTACCACACAGCCTATAATGTTATATGTTTAATATTCACGTTTTTTTATTCATTTATTTATTTGACAAATCATATTGTTCCTGGTAGCAAATGCTTTGCATCCTGGTACCAGTCCACGGCCCAGTGGTTGGGGGCAGCTGATTTATAGCATCTCAGGGATGTAAATCACTAATCCAGTCACATTTTTTGCTGTCATTCTTCAAATTGCATGATGACAAATCATTTTATTTGTGGTCCACAGTCAGACATGCTGCACTATGCCATTTGTTAAGCTATACCATATAAGAATAGAATAAGATAATAAGAATAATAAATTATTAGAATAAATAAATAGCCCATACACATTCATTGTTCAACAAAGACCATATTTAACTTACTATACAGGTCTTATCTGATGGCGATGCAGCATCATACCCACCTTAGCACCACCAAACCACTTCCAGATTAAAGCTAAAGTAAACATTACTTTTTATCACTTGGGATGACACAGGAGTCTCCTATGAATCTATGTATATGGTGGCATTATGAATATTTTAGAGCTGCAATAAACAATCATTTTCATTATTGCTTAATCTCTTGATTATGTGCTTGATTAATGAATATGTTGTTTGGCCTATAAAACAGCCATCACAATATCCAAGAAATGAAGGTGACATCTTAAAATTGTTTGTTTTGGTAAATATTGTAGAGCTGCAACAATTAATCAATTAATCAGTTTGTTGACAGCACATCAAATGCTGACTTTTTTGATCATTAATTAATCATTTAATAATAAAAAAAACATTACTAAAAAAAAAGGTTCAAGCTTCTCCAGTATGAGGGTTTGCTGTTTTTCTCTGTCTTATATTATTGTAAACTGAACCTCTTTTGATTTAGGACTGTTAGACAAACCAAGACATTTGGAGACGTCATCTTGGGCCCTGGGAAATTATGTGTGCTTTTCACTATTTTTGGACATTTTATCAACTAAACGATTGATCCTTTCATTAAGAATACAATTTAATGAATTGAAAATACAAAAAGTCCCAGACATTCATAATGGACTGTCTTCACATAGTTTTAGAATAGAGAAAAAACTAAAAAAAAATCTCTAATTTTTGGAAATCATCTTGTGAATCTCCTTTCATGTATCCTCTCTCTCCTTTGCTGTGTTCCTTTTTCTCTCCTCTCAGTCCTTGTTCCGATAGTGATGGAGAGCTTCATCTAACTCCCCAAGGACAGCCATAAGCCATAAGACTAATGGAAACACACACACAAGTCTGATAGTAGCACAAAAACTCAAGACACCTACATTCACATACACACACCCACACACAGAGCCAGCAGACAAGGAGACATTGTCCAACAGTTAGGGTGAACTCAGTCAAATTCGCTTTAGCTTAGCTTCCTGCATACCAAACCCAGAGGCAAGGGTAGGCAGAGGAGAGGGTGACATTACCCAATCAAAGATAGTGCAGGCAGTACAAAAACCAGCAGCAAACCCTCGCTCTACCTTTTTTAACTGAGGCTGTACCAAAGGAGTTTTTTCAGAAAGACAAAGTTAGAACTTGTCTGTTCAAGGGGGCCAGCAGTCTACGACTTGTGCCATTCAAGTGCAACATCCCCAGTTTGAGTACTATAGGGGTGTTGTCATATCATCCTCTTCCCATGGTTCTGGTTGCTTTTTACTGTGGCAATATCCCAAAAAATGTCATTCATTCATTTTCTCAAAATTGTCTTGGCAGCAGCATAATCGCCATTATAACTGTAAGTCTACTCATGGGTTCATCATTGAGTTCAATTATTTAATGAAGACTTTCTATGTCAACATATTTGTACTAATACAACAGACTATTGGTATTAATGCACACAAAAGTGTTTTAAAGCATTATATAGTCATAAGGTTTGAAGTTTTTTATATCAATATGGAAATTAAGGCTTAACATGAGTACTTAACATGAGTTTATGTGTTGGCGTGGGCCGAGCAGTCGAGGCACAAGGAAACACAGGTTTAAATTTTAAAGCTGCGTTTATTTTCCCAAAAAGAGCAATAAATACAAATAAAGGAAGGTAACTAAATTAACTGAGTTATAGGGCCTTTAAAAAGAGGTCAACAAAATATAACTCAACTGAAAAATAAGGCGAACAAAAGAAGATGTAAACTCAGCTAACAGAACCGAATGAGACATGAAGGAACGGAAGGTTACATGTGTGCATTAAGACACATCACCTGTCGTGGCCACGCACTGATAAGCAACACGTGGTTATATAAGCACCACACACGTGTGGCCTCTCCAGTTAACCTTGATTGGAACACATTTTGGAGCGGCTTTTAGCTGGAGAGATTGTCTCTCTAGTCTGAGAACCTGGGTTACACATGTAACATTCTGTTCTCTATTGTGTCGAGACTATCTCTCCACCCTACATGTTCCATATGTATGGGGACTCTGTAAGACACACCGCAAGGAAACCAAGCAGACCCAGCTGCTCCTGCGGGAGCCTGAAATGGCAGTTGAGTTCAAATAAGATGTCAACGCCACCAGAGTGCTCACCCATGTGCTCACCCATGTGCTCAGATAAAGGCTAACTATTTACAAATATACACTATTTACACACCCATGGCCTAGGTGCAAGACGCCACCAAGGCTTAGCGGGCCCCGCCACACACTAAGGCCAGTCGTAAATGGATGGATGGCCACTTAGCCTGCCAGGTTGCAAGGCTAGCTTTGATAGAAAAAGACATCACTCCGAGCCAAGGTCCTTTCTTGTAAGAGCCGTGGTCCCAGAGGCATGGTATGTCAAGCCATGTCTTGCTGCATTGAGCCCATACACACACTGAATGGGGTGCTGGCTGCCACATTCATGCAGTAGAGCCTAAAAAAGGTGGACAGGGTTGACCAAGAGGCTGTCGTACAAATCTCAGATAGAGGGGCATCTCCCCATAAGGCCCATGGGGTAGCGAGGCCTCACGTAAAATGCACACACACCCCTGCTGGGGCAGGCCTTCCTGCCTTCTTATACGCCTGTTGGATTGCATACACAACCCAATGAGAGAGCCTAGTCTTAGAGAGTGGTTGCCCAAGGCAGTTAGGTTTGTAACAGACAAAGAGCTAGTCTGTTGTCCTGTGGGGATGTGTCTGATGACGAGACAGCATTAAGGCCCTGACAGGGCACAACAGTGACTGACACAAGCTGACACAATTGCTAACAAGAACCCTGTCTAGAGAGAAAGCCATTTCAGCCCAACTGTTTCCAGGGCCTTGAATGGCTCATGCTGCAAGGCTGACAGCACCACCTAAAAATCCCGTGGAGGGGGACAGCTGGCCTTCTGTTGTAGGGAGCAACCCTACAAGAACCTTAAAGAAACTGAGCAATAAGGTCACAACAACCCTCTGCCAGTTTCCGAGGACCAACCCTGATGTGCCATTGCATCCATGCCCAGGGGGAAGATTGCCTATCCCTATGGAGAAAAAGAGGGATGAGAGATGTGCCCACTCCCATATTGTCCGAGCCAATCTACATAGGCGAGGGGAGTCCAGGCCCCCCGCCTGTTTATATACACTGCTGCCACTGTACTGTCTGTTGTAACCAGCACATAGTGGCTCCTCAGCTCTGGCAGGAAGTGCAGAAGAGCTAGATAGATAGCTTGCAATTCCAGAAGATTTATGTGCCTTGCTAACCAGGGTCCATGCCACTGGCCACTGAAGCCTTTGCCCTCGTGGACGGCTCCCCAGCCAACCAGGGAGGTGTTGGATGACACCACCTGGCGACGCAAAAGTGCATTGCCTCGTGTTAAGCTGGCTGGCTGCTCACACCAATGGAGTGCTATGTGCAGTCTGTGTGTCACCAACACTGGCTTGCAGATTTCTCTGTGGGCAAAGTATAAGGCTCAGGAGGCAGAGCTGCACTGGGCGCATGTTCAGAAGAGCCAAGGGCACAATGTACACCGTGGCTGCCATCAATCCCAAGAGGCAGAGGAACAATCTCCAGGTTACCCTGGCCCCCGAATGGAACTGGGACAAGCAGCTTGGGCAGCTTGACTTCCCCAAGTCAGACTTGGTGGAGGACACCAAGGCCCCTAAGGCCTGATCCATAGGAGGTGGTGGTCCACAGCCAACCAATCCTCTCCCGATCATGCACACCTGCTAACCATCTACATAGACCTGACCAGCGATTGGCTTCAGATGGTTTAGCAACGTCAGTGAGTGCCAGTTCCCCTAAATCAGGAAGAAGTGGTACAGAAAAGGAGCACGACTGACTCGCCTCTTCATCATCAAAACGGGAAGCCCTCCGGCCTTACTCCGCTGGCATTTCAATTTCCGATGCCCAGGCAGTCCAAGTAATGAGCTGGTGATAGAGGGAAGGTGGTTGCTCCTGCTCCTCCTCTACCTGCTTTCTGCTTTGTCTCTACACACACCTGACCTAGGGGCAGGTCTTCGCCCTCTGAGTCAAACCCTAGGATATAAATTTCCCCTTCATCTGACACATCCAACATGGGGTGTACCAGATCCAGCCCCAGATAGCATACGGAAGTGGGCCACTTCAGGCAATGATGCAGCACTGCTGGCCTTCTTCTGGCTGGGACAAAATGGATGTGAGCCTGAAATGGCCCACATGTAAAATAGCAAATATGGGCCAAATATCCCAGATCAAATATGGGCCTTTTGTGGTAAAGATGCGGTGCTCTCAGGTATGTATATTTTGAATGTGGGCCAGCTCTAGTTTATCTGGTTTGTTCTTGGTTGACATATGGGTTGCTTGTGGCCCAGATCTGGGAGACAGGAGCAGACCGCTCAAGTGCCATCATTCCATGGGGTATGTGGACTGGATAAAAGTGCCGAAAGTGTCAGGTGTGGGCTGGATCTGGGCAACAGCAATTTTGCTATCTGGGGCTCCTCCTGCCCTCCCAGGGTGGACGTGGGGTGCTGGGTAGTAGATGAGGCTGTCCCTGTAGCCGCAGGGGAGGGCATTGCCAACTCTTCCCTGACAGCCACACCCAAGGTATGAAGTGATAGAGACTCCACCCCACTTGGTCATTCCAAACCACTACTCTTGGCTGCTTCGCTTGCCGCAGCTGCCAAATGAGAGTGGCTGGACATTTGCGAGAAAATGCTAGAGCCCTAGCCTCCCTCACTCTGGCTGGCAGGATAAAACAATTCATGCATGAGGCTGGGTCCTGGCAGGTGTGGCCTATTGGGATTGCCATTTTCTCTGAACAACAAAAAATATGTGAATGCTTGTGAACTGAAAAGGAATGTATGAACTCAGTGGCACTATTTAGGCCTCATACATCAACATGCTGACACGGAAGCCCAAGTGGACCATGGATGCATGCCAGTTACCTGGCTTTTTCCTGTTTGTTTTGTTTTCCCTTTGGAATTACATGCAGCTAAAGTATGCCTGCTCGCGTCCTCCACCTAGGTCGGATTCCACGAGGGACTATGGCTGTGGGCATTAGATGGTACTTCCGCCAATACACACAAGCCACACCTGGCCACGGTGGTGTAGCAATCAGCTGGGAAACACAAGTGCTCCACTGACAAGGTTGGATTTCACGTGAGACAATGGCTATGCAAGCAGACTGGCAAAGCCAATGCCACAAGCTATCACACTTCCACCAGCCTGTGTAGAAAAGACAATGCAGCAACTCAGATAGGGGCCTGTAGACCAGCTCTCCTGCTCACTAGGTAAGCGGACAATGCTGATGTCAAACACACATGCTAAAGCATGCGCAACTCAAATGTCAAGATACATACATCTGACTGCTTGATTGTGGAAATCAAGGAATCGGGAGAGGCCACGCACATGTGTTGCTTATACGACCATGTGTTGCTAATCAGTGCGTGGCCACCACAGGTGTACTTAAAGAGTATCCCTTTCAGCTGTCCCCTTGGAGGTCTGTACATATGGAATATGTAGGGTAGAGAGATTGTCTTGACACGATAGAGAAACATATATACTGGCTAATCAAACCAATAAACACACATCGGGGAGGACAACATAGGCAATAACTAAAACGCAACACAAAGAAACTATGATCCCCCTGTGGTCAGAGCTCTTGGTCTGGTCCTTGGCTTGGTCCTCTGCATATAACCAGGCTCCACCCTCAGTTCCATCTTTTGTCAGATCAGGAAGGAGAACTCAGCAGCCAGGTAACGCAAAGGCAAAGAGAAATTAATTAATATAACTTAAACAAACTAGTAATATGACAAAACAATATGAACTAAATGTGCGCACTTGATCTAGAAACCAGTGTAATGTCAAAGGTGCTAATAAACAAATTCTTAGCATTACATAAAGTAAATTCAATTGAAATAAAATGTTTCACACACTGTTTGTGCCACACAAGATATAGCAGCCTGGACAGACTTCTGGCTACCAAAACTCAACCATATCATAATAAATGTAATAATGAGTTAATCCATATTTCACAGGATTGAGAAAGGGTACCTTATTTTAATTGCCAGTGTGTTCCTTGTTAAATCTGAATAAAATGTTCACCAGAAACTGTGCAGAGGTTGATGGCTCAGCACTAATGGTGGTGCTGAAATATTAATGAATGACCACATGTCCATTCTTAACACTAACAAGTGTGAACAGAGAGGTTTCAGAGGTTTGTAAAGAGTCTTGTGAAGAGTAATTATACATGTGGGTGGAGGACTGAGGCTCACTGTTGAGGCATCCGTGTCAAACCTCCTCCTCTATATCATATCGGTAATTGACTTTCTACAAAGCACACCATTAAGTCTTGGTTGCGCAAATAAGTTGTGATTGCGCTATATAGCTCTCTATCTGGCATTAAAATCCAAATTCATCTTCCTTTGCAAGTTTCATCACTGATCCAAATACAAAAGGACAACAAAGTGTGAAAAAAGAGAAGACTGACAAAAATCATAACACACACTCCCTATTGAAGAACAATAATGAATTTGTTTGACTCAATTAAGCTAAATATACCTAACTATATATCTATATCTATTTTTAATCAGATGTTATTTGTACATACAGATCTTGTTTCGATTAGAAAACGGTAGATTAGATTTAGATTTTTTTTCCAAACCATTTGTGCATGTATAGTAGGTTCGATTGAAAGACTAATTTCAGGCCCCCAATCCTTGCAGGGGAAACCCATCACCTGGCTGGTGGGGGTCTATGTTCCTGACTGGCTGACCCCTGAGAGCAGAGTTAATACTTTTTAAAAACCATGTTGTTGTACTGATAATCTAACAAAGCTGAATGCTTCTGAAATCTGTTCAGCTGGTAGGGGATTCACTGAGGCACAGATGAGAAAAGCTGGGTGTCCAAAGCAATTAATCTACCCCAGCTTCCTCGTTTTTTTTCTTTTTTCATTTATCTCCTTTCCCTCACTCTGTCTTTCTCGCAACACACACTCCCTCCTAAATAGCCATATATTCAGTTCTTATTCCCCCATTTCCAGGGGAAATTAATGCCTGGTTGAGGTGGGAGTGAGGATTAAGCTGTGGCAGAGGATTAATCAGTCTTGCATGTCTGTAAGCTGGACAATTCTAGATAGTTTATAAAAAGACTGGATCATGTATATGAATAGATACAGCCAACTGTGATTGAATACAGTTCATTCTCACTTGAATACAATATCGTCTTCCCAGCAAGAGTAGACATTGTGAATTAGATTTTAAATATTTGTTTGTTGCAGTGCTTGTGTACATTATTTCCTTAAAAGGAGTGATTAGCTACTTTTTTTGTTAATTGATATGTAACAGGATAGTAGATAAGGATATCAACAACCTCTTACGACTTTTTGCTAAGTTAAGGTGATTAGAATTTAAAGGCTCTTGGAAAAAGACCCATACTGCTTTTCTGTAAGTAAAATAAAAAGCAATCACATAGTCAGGCGAAATGTACTGTCCCCCTAAATCAAGGAAAAACATTTGTTCTGTTGAAGTCAGCAATGACAGGTTTTCGAAGCCAGTCGCAGGAGAAACCAGATTAAGTCAAAACCTAGTATATAGCTGGACCATGTATGGTCAATGTGTAAAATTGTGGCCAATTTGTTACCGGGATAGTCAATGGTAGTGGCTATAATGTAAATTCCTGGATATTAAATGTTCATCTTCAATTTTCTGTAGTGGTCCCAGTAATATTTGTTGTTAAAGTGTACTGACTAAAAAAAAGGTTATAAATTATTTTGCAAGAACAATTCTTTCCACTCATATTTTGGGATGTTTGAATTGAAACTGAACTTATTTTAATTCTAATTAATTGTTCTAAATATCTGTTAACTCCCCCTGCTCTTTCATCTTTTTCTATCTGCAGATGTCTAATTTTTCTAAGACTCACTCTATTGAGAGGAGAATTCACAAAAGTATTGTGCGGTTTTGCTGCCACTAAACCTGCGCAAACGAGACAAAAAGAAACCGTGTAATACACAAAGCACCCGCGAAGGGTGAAATTCACCCCAAACTGATTTGCCAAGCCGTTAGTGTCTCAGTGCTCCTTTGCTACTTGTACATATGTAAATTAGATTATATGCATACATTTGGCGCAAAATTTTCTATGCAAATGAGCCTCACTGCAAAAACAGTGCAATTCACAAAGACCAGTGCTAATAGCAACACACAGTTAGAGTGAAATTATTAGTTTCTTCAGAGAGTTGGTGGTAACTGCAGCACACTCACACTCAGTCCTCTCTCTCTGTCTTTGACATATCCTGACAGCACTGATGAAGCTCAGGATTCGTCCATAAGGGCTGCTTTATTACAAACAATTCCACCGTATAAACCCGGAATCTGTGTGTAACAGCTGACCTGTGTAGATGTGTAGTAGAACACAGAATATTAATTACCGTCAGATCTTGACTGATCCAGTGTTAATGACGTTACCGCTGCTGTGCCGTGTACATAAATGCGCACAGCCTCTTTTTCAGTTTGGAGTTGCACTTATCGTTTCAGCCACTGTGTGACGCTGCAGCCAGCTGTGACACGCAGCCAGCTGTGGGCAACAAACAGAACATTCAGTGCTGATGTTGCTGAGAAATCCTGGATACGTTCAGTGACACCTGAACAACATTACTGTAAGAATCAGATCAATCAATCTGCCTGAGTCACATTAACAGCTATACTTTGACATTTGACATTTCACTAATTATGTTACAGATGCAAAATGCTAGAGAAGTAAAAGAAGCAAAATACATGAAGGTTGGTTTGTGATTGTGGAGAGCTCTGTGTGTGCGTGCCTCTGCTAATTTAAGACACGCAATTTGAGGCTTTTGTGCTCTCTGCAATTTTCATTATGGACCAATCTGTGTGCTGAAATGTGGAGAAAAGCCTGAAGCACTGGAAATCGCTCCACTTACTCAATCAGACGCAAAACAAGGGTAAATTACACTCAGCTGTAAAACTTTATGGTCTTGTTTGCCCCGTCCTATCATTAGCGCAATATCTTCTGTGAATCACACCTTGAGACAGGACAGATAGTGGTGGCAAATGGTGCACATTTCATTGCGTCAAGTCATTCTTTGTAAATTCGCCCCTGAGTCTTTTATCAGAGTGATTTTTATTTGAGGTGCTTTAACTGTGCGCTCTCTCTCATGCCTCTTGGCGCTTGGAGAGCTGTTTCGTTTTCCTACTCGTCTCCTACTACCGTTCTTAGGGTGCAATATCTTGGTAGGATTTCAAGCTCTGATCGTATATTTCCAGGTGTTGTTGCACCGAAATTATTAGCTTCTCGTTGTCTAGATCACCCATGTTTTCTCCTTGTGTGAGGGAGCTGTGTGACATCCAGTTGCAAATTTCATCACGGAGGACAGCAAAAAGTTAAAATATTTTAACTTTTGACAGCAATACCGTCCACCGTTATCGTTGCCGGTATTCTCTACCAGCCTCATCTACTTTAACCATCCCGCTCTCGTCCACCAAAATGATATCCAGTTTGCCGTCTATTGCCTGCCTGAATCCATGTGAAGGCAGCATCATTTGGGGTGCTTTAACTGTGTGCTCTCCTTCATGTGTGCTCCCCACATGGAGACTGTTACAGTGCATAACCAGATGTTTGATTTGATTCCGTTCTTAGTGTGCAATAAATTCGGAATGAGTTGCAGTCAATGAGAGGAAGTGCTGTAAGCACCCCCCTTAGGATGTGACAGAAAACTATTCGCGCCGGTTCATATTGAAAGATAACAGCCAATAGGGAAACTCCATCACTCGGCCAGCCGACCAATGGTGTAACTTCACCACTCAACTACTCACTCACTCAGTCACAGAGGAAAGATAAACTCAATGCTAAGACAATGTAACTTAATAAAATTAAAGCAAACACTGGTCTAGTTTGCTGTCAAAAATTGTAAACTGCCCAACTTAACAATATGGTGTTGAGAAATTTACAGTCATCAGCTAGTCTTTCATCCTTTGGTGAATTCCATACTGTCTGTAACTGTATATCCAGGTTTAAACCCCTTATCTACAAGAATCTGCCCTGAAGTTCTAATATTTCCTGAGTTTCATGCAACCAAATGTGCACTCTGACATCAAAGTGTCCTACAAGGAAAATTAATGAAGTCTTACTGCATTTTTCCATTAAACTGCAAATCTTCAGGGCACCCCTGTAGCCTTCAAGGGGTTAAGAAACATATCACATAATGGAAGTGTCTACCATTCAATGCCAGACGCAAAGCTTTTTTGTCATACCCCAGAAAAATAATCTTTTTAAAAAATGCATATGTAGTCTGAATTACAACTATAGTATCTACTGTACATTTACATTTACTCATTCAAAACGACATATAAATGAGGTACAATCCAAGCCGACAGCACATAAAGGAGAAGCCTTTGAGAATAATGCTTAGTTCCACGTTCCATCTGATACAAATGCCACAAGGTTGCAGGTGCACAAAGTAAGACAAAGGTGTATAGCAAATGACATTTTTTTAGAGAAAAAGACACAGAGTAGGATGGAGAGATACAGGGAGAAAGAGCATATCAAATAAACAGGCACACTCGGAAGAGGTGATTTTTGAAGACTAGTAACAGGTAACATGTTTGGTTTTGGTAAAATATCTCAGTGAGTCAAATATAATGTCATTGCACATTACATCCCTGCATTGAGTGTCAGTTTCTCACAACAAGTTGGCCTCCTTAAATCACTGCCTTAAAGCAATAAAATGCTTAAGTTATACAGAAGGTAGCTCATAGCGTAGAAACATTTTATACAGAAGATACATTTAAACTGTTTAACTCTGTTTAGCTCAGCAATCTGGACTATTTCACCAAACTACCAATCATTTCTTGACTGCCACTGGAAAACATGACAAACATAAACAATAATGGGTGCACCTGTCAATGTTTGGTTATTTCAGCCACTGAGAAAAACTGGCTGAAGTTTGTCATCCATGAATAGGTCAACCTTAGTCTTCTTTTGCGGGAAACCAGGCCAATGGTTGACAATTGCTTTGTGTAGAGACATGCTTTATTTATGAGGTAACATGTCCTGAATATGATACTTTTATCTCATCTCTAGAGTGTCTTAATGCTACATGCGGTTGACAGCGAGGAGATTTGAAAGATTATGTTTGGTACAGACAGAGAACAACACTTTGTAACCACTTCAATTTTGCTGTCCAATACAATTAACAGGAGAACTCACTGTGCTCACTATCCATGAATAAACACTGATGCACCTTCACACTTCAAACATCATCTAAAATTAGTTGCTTTAAAGTGAGAGGAACTTTTCAAGGACCATGTTTTTTTTTAAAAAGCCAATTAATCAGAGCCAAGTAGTTACACTGAACGATTGCCAGCTCTCTTCTCCAACGCAGGACAGGACAGCAGAGCAGCAGAGAAAAGGTGCGAGGAAGAGCGCAAGGAAGCGGAAGAGAAGAGAAGAGAAGAGAAGAGAAGAGAAGAGAAGAGAAGAGAAGAGAAGAGAAGAGTGCTGACAGAGAGGTAAAACTCTCCTCCACAGATTGTCTCTGACCTTGAACGGGAAGGAAGCTGGAAACAGATTATCCAAGTACATGGAGAAGACAAGTCCAACACATCCAATGCCGATCTACCTATCTATCCATTTGTCTATTGTCTAACCTCAAAGAGAGAGTCCGTCTGCCTGTTAGTTAATTATCTATCAGCCCTTTAAATGATCAAGAGTACCTTGAATTGTGGATTAAATCAAAAAGACAAAATATACACTCACTGGCCACTTTATCAGGTACACCTGTGCAATCTGATGCAGTCCGATACAACAGCTCTGCCATAAATTCCACACTTATGAAGCTTATACATTTTCTGTTTTTGTTGACATTTTCAGAGAGGTGATAATTACTATACTTCATGTTTATTATTGAGGTTGTAGTGGGTGGTGGTGTACCGGAATGCATTATATTGAAAAGTGTTCCTAATATTTTGCCCTCTTCATGTTTGTTAGTGGAGTGGACAAAATATTAGGAACGCCAACCAAAAAGATGTCACCTCATATGTTTGCAATTTGATGTACTGTACTGACAATAATACATACATCGTGGTGCTCAAGCTTGGTGTAATTGTGAAAATTGCTAATTATTTCAGTATGTCTTGTCAAAATCTGATTGTGGGTATCTAAAATATCCAATATAAACATCCAAGATATTGAGCATGACATATAGAAAATTAAATAAACATTTGCCCCTTAGGCCATTCAGTGTAATTTAGAAAATGCCAGAAATTAATAATGACATACATTATTCCCTGGAGGTGTCTTAAAATTTGATTACGGGCATGTCAGCTCTGTGTGTGACAGATTGATAGGCAGACAAGCCAATCTATAGTCCCTCCCCCAAATTTAATGTGATGTCAAGTCGGTTCTACTGCTGTATCAATAACATGGTGAGCCTTTATATTTTGCTTGCTCGCAATATGGTTTGGTATGGGTTGAGAACGTGCAATGAAACTGTACGCAACATGTCAAAAGCCTTATGACTCTTGTATATGACTCTTGTTACAGGCACCAAAGAAAAACAGTGAATTTACAGCCATATAAAACAGTGTGCAATGCATTACTGCAAAAATAGTGTCACACATATTTACTATTCAGATGACTGATGAATAAAACTGTGCCAATGTAGATTATGATGGTGTTACTGTACATTACCTATGAAACTATCAGGGGTCTGCTGCCAGCAAGTCAAGCTACAATGAAAATGACTAGTGCAAAGATTGAGTTGACACCTAGCAAATAGCACACATTTCTGTTAATCTAAAGGCAATGGGCAGTTTTCTAAATTAGTTAAGGCAAAAACTTGTCTCAGTGTTTGTTTTTTAAGCACTGTATTGTATCTTGTTTGTTTTTTTTATCTGTTAATTTCCATCCAAGAAAAACCCAATATTCCCCCTCACATATACACCAATTCCTCATCATATATACATCCATAAACACATTTTTATTTGAAGTAAAATGTTGTGACTCGTGGCTTTAAACAGCTCTGGTGCAGAAGTAGAACATCTCAAAAAAGTAACCATACATCACAAAGCGGACAGAGAGAGAGTGAAGACACCGGTTTGAAAGAAAACAGAGGCAGGAGGAAAAGATGTAGTGTGATGGAAAAAAGTATCCAGACATCTCAGTCCTCACAGGCAAAAAGCTTGGAAACTGTAATGATGGGAAAACAATCAGCCATTTTCTCATCCTAAAAATGAATAATTTGTTTGAAAGTTAATTAAGAGACATCCTTAGAATTTCCTTCTGAAAAGAAGAAAGAAACAGATATACTGTACACAACAGCCAAGAAAGAAGAAACACAGCAGCACTCACAACGCCTCACAGAAATAATGACTTCTAACAGAAATACAGCAGCCATGACAACACAGCATTAAAACATATATATTATGTATACAGTAGCATGTGTTAATCAGTGACCTGGTGTCACATTAACAGCTAACAATGTTAGCAAGCTGTTGGGAAACAAATATGTCAAGGAAGGAAACAAAAATACAGAGACTACAAACTGAGAGTAAGCAGATGTTTTCCTGTGTATTATAACAGAGAGAAAACAGATAGAAATAGCTTTCATGACTGGGACTAACTCCAGACAATAGTAAGTTACCTTAACTGTGCAGTGAGACACAGTTTGGCTAATTTTGTTACTTTCTACATAGTAATAATGGTTTCTCATCGCCTCTAAAATTTCCATTACATTTATGTGTACTAAGGGCGAAGATATACATGACATGGTATTCATGGTTCTTACCATCTTTAGATCTAAGACTTGAACAGTTTTCTGTTGTTCTTACCATTTTGTAGCTGTTGGTTACACCCATTTAAAGGATCTCCAATGGCAGTGATGGAAATAAACCTCAAGTAACAAGTCATTTTTAATGTAACCACAAGATATGCAAAGAAGGCTTTCTTTTCACACCCTACTAAAGACTGTAAGCACAACTGTGCTACTGAAACACAGGACAGTGTGTGAGAGGCCCTGTGATGCCATTTAATGTATCATCACTAGTTACAACTGGTGAATCTCACTAATGAACAGTAAAGAGGTGAGAATGAGGGGAGGATATACAGTAGGAAGAAGGAGGGAGGGGATCATCTATAAGAAGCGAGGTGTTTAACTGGATTCTGCTCTGACCTCTGGCACCATTCAAAAAAAAAGGAACACACACACACACACACACACACACACACACAAAAGCATTCCTGCTGGGTAAGCACTCTACAGGGTCATTAATACCACTTCTCACTGCAGCCATTTCTGCAAGCTTTACAGTACAGAACATCACTTAAATACAGCCTGTAAGTACTTGAACACATCCAAGTTTTTAAGTATATCTGACAGCATGATTTCCAATATGCTATTGTGTATATAATAGCAATAAAACAATTGACAAATGACAGTGATTGTGAAAACTCTTTACTTTAGGTTATTTTCAAAATTATTATTATTACTTATTTATTGTAAAAGTATTTTGTAGGTTGCTGTATCAGCTTGATTAACCAGTCTGGCAACCTGCCGTTGCCGTTGTAGTCTGTCCCACTGTTTTATGCATTTTAATTAGCATTTTAGACTTAAGCTGACCTCCCTCTGCCTTCTCTCCAAGTTTGTTTGGCTGTCTCCCTCTCTAAATGGCTTTTGTTAACATAAAAACTATACTTATGTTCCCCCAAGCACTTAGGAATATGACTAAGAAGAAAGTGTACAGTGCTTGAATTAAATAAAGTTAATGTATGCCAAGAATGTTTAGTTATACCCTAACAGACAAAATTATACACAGTCTAATGGCCATTTCCATCAGTAACTGCAACTGTGTTATTCAACAGTGTTGCATTCAGCTGTTAAATATAATCTCAATTACTCATAGTGCAGAAACTGTATACAAAAGTAGCTGCAAAATTGATGGAAAGGTACTTCTCACCTCTGCAAGAATTTGAGAGCTCATGATGTCACAAATGTTTTGGAAATACACAGTAAGTCTGACAGTAAAAGGAATGCAAGTTTTTTAGTTGACAATTTTCAGCGGTCATGTCATTTCAAAATGTTACTTTAACAAGATATTCTGCTTGTCATTTATTTTCAACAACAGTTAGATTATGATTTCTTCAAACCATGCAATCCCAAATGTATCTTGTTTATTTCTTTAACTTGAATATGGTCATTTTTGGCGTATGTACAGTACCGTGTATGTATCTCTCTCTTTCCATTTTTACTGTTCTTGTGCCTGACACATTCCACTGGTGAAAGATTTCCTGCCCTCAAAAAGTTCTTGTTGCTATGCAACTGATCTGCCTGGCACTGAGAATAATGCTAGCTCACATAGGCTACACAGAGTACAACCCTACACACACACACACACACACACACACACACACACACACACACACACACACACAAGCAGCTCTTAGTCTACATCCTGTGCTTGTTAAAAAAGATCGGGCTATTAAGCTAGCGCGAACAAAACATCTTTAATCTGTATTGTTTTTGACTAAATAAGCCTTTTGAATAACAGCTACTTTCATTATGTGCTCTTTCACATATCATTTTAACATATCATATCCAAATCTGTTACATGGAAATATACTAGTACATTATAAAACTCCTGTGACTGGGCTTTGCTTTCCTTGTTGTAAAAGCAAGACATATTGACAGATTTTACATTGACATATTGAGAACAGTGTTATTATGATGAATAAAACAACATGTGAACATGCCTGTAAGTAAGAGGATGCTTAAACTTTTTACAAAAATTGCTGTGATTTTAAGTACATTTCCAAAACAAATGCAAATTACTCCCAATAATTCTGCTATTGTATTGTGATTACACATTTGTTCCCTACATCAGACTATATTGTTACAGATGAAACATAACTGTTGAACCGAAAGTGATTGATGACATGGAAAATCTCATTACATGTTACAGATACAATTCATAATGATGTAAATTAGTATTTGTATAGATATCAGCTTACAAAATGCACAAATGATCCGAATATACACACAGACACACATTCACAGTGAAAACAACTTGCTCACTCACTGGCTTGCTACTGCAGAGCTTTAGCCCATCTCTCTCACGGTCACACCAAGGGCATCCACTCCCTTGAAACAGTACTGCACGGCTCATCACAAGAGAGGAGAGGAGAGGAGAGGAGAGGAGAGGAGAAGAGAGGAGAGGACACATGTACAGAGAGAAGAGCGACAAATATCATAAATTAAGGTTATTGTGTATAAGAAAAAAGATCAACAAATGACGACTGGAAATTCGATTACAATTAAAGGAAGACTGGTGGAAATGGTGCAGGTGAAGAAAGGCAGGAGAGAGGAGAAGACGGAGGGTGTTAAAAAAAGCGGAGGGAGAGGGCAGGACGTTGCTGGGTAATGGAGATGAGATGTTAATGTGCCTGCTAGTGATGCACTGCAGCAAACTGAGGGAAGAAGGAGAAGTAGAAGAAGAAGGAAGAGGAGGTGGTGGAAGACGTGAGAAGACAGATTAGAGGGAGAGGGAAGTGAGAATGAAAAAGAGAGGGAGGACAAGGATGAAGAGGGAAAGGAAAAAACGGAAAGAAAGAAAGAAGATGAAGAGAACAAGAGAAGAGAAGGGGAACAGAAAACAAGGAGGAGGGAAAGGAAAGGAAAGAAGAAGATCTGAACTTTGATGAGGATAATGATGCAGCAAGATGATGCTTGAATAAATTAATAGCCTACTGATGTCTTTGATTAATCCATTAGGACTGGATTTCAAAGGCACTGTATTTCCAACTAAAGCAACTTTGACTTTCACACAATACTAAATTAAGAACTCTTGCATCTACTGGCTATAATTGTTAACAATGTTCCAGTGTGGTCACGTATACATATTTATCTGTTGAATCATTTTCATCACTTTAACCCCAAACACTCACTGGACATTAACGAATGTATGAAACATAACTCAAATGGCATGCTTCCAAGCCACATGCTATGTAGAGGGTGACACAGGAGTGGATTTTCACCCCTGTCCCATCCCACTCCCACAAAAATACTCCTGTCCCATTCCAGTCCCATGACAGAGTAAAAATAAATTCCTTTCTCGTCCAAATCCCAGAGGAATGACTCCCATCCCATCCCGTTCCCGTGTTGTGTTTTTTTAGGAGGGGGTAGTCTTAATGCAATGCAATGATTTTTGATGTGATGTTCTCGCAATCCTATTCTTAGATCATTTTATGTTCTGCTGACTCGAGACTTGACCATCACTGGCACCTTACGTTTCACATAAGAGGTGATTTTCGGCTGCATTTCACCGCCACCTGCTTTACAAGTGTGTCTCTGAAGACCACTCGTTCCCAGGTCAGTGGTGTATTTCATAACTACTTAACACGTCTTACAAACAGTGTAAGGAGTTTTAACACCGTCACTCTCAATTCTTAGCAACTTGTTTAAAACTTCAGACTTGCCCGAAAGCTCTGTCAGTGTGATAAACAGATCATTGTCCTTTACTCTGTGTGGAAACGCTGTCTTCCCCAAATCTGACATGTCATGCACTGGTCAGGTGGCTGCAACCAACCAGCAACCAGCCACCAGAGCAGACAGGAGAGAATAAATAAGAATAAAAAAGACAACAGAACAGCTAGCATTATGTTCAAATAAAGAAAAATAGTGTTTATTCATTTTAGAACTGCATATCTATATATAAAAACTGATGTATTGTTATTATGATTCCCGTCCAACCCACTATCACTGACTCCCATCCCACGGCAATCCCACAGGAGTCCTGTGACCCACAGGATTCCCGAAAAAATGTCAGCCTCTACTGCCATGTACTCGTAACATTGTCAGTATGATTCCAGCTAGTAAACTATGTTCCTCCCATCTTGTTCTCCCATCACTACTGCTCGCTGTCCAGATCCTCAAACAATCTTCAAAAGCTTGACACAGATCTCCCAACATGAAGGCATCTTTGATGTTACAGTTTAACTACTGCTGAACCTGCAAAGCAAATCATCCTACACAGGGTTGCTCTCTAAAGACAGAAAAAAGAGAAAGAGAAAAACATTACAGAGCAATTTCATTAATAGGTGGAACTAAGAAAAAAGCAGATCAGAGGGAAGATGAAAACCATAGCCATTACCATGAGGCAAAACACCTCAAAAGAAATCGCCATGTGCCTGCTAAACTCTGACATACGCACGCACACACACACACACATACATAATACATACTGTACATAACAACTGCAGCTTCTCAAAAGGGAATATGAATAATCCCAAGAAAGCAGCCAAGTGTCGTAAGTTGTTTCATCTAGTTGATGAAAAAGTCAGCATGCATGCGAGCCCTCTGTGTGTGTTCTGTGTATGATAGGAAAGTATTTTGAAATACCCAACCAAGCATTGAAACTAGAATAACCAATACAAATCATTTTTGATCATTTTAGACAAAATCTCCTGTAATGATTTGTTTTTTAAGTTGCAAAACTCCAATGGAAATTGTTTGTAAATGTGGTAGTTTCTTATGGATCATTTTATGACTATATCACCTACCTTCACACCCTCACTTCACGCTAGATCTTTTTCAAGAGAATTTGAACTATGGTGCATATTTAGTTGTTCAGTTTTCAATGTCACACTATCCAAAGCACCTACTGTACAGGCATTCCACAGAAATACACCAATCCCTGATTTCACAACTGTATTTTACCACTGCAGTAACATACAAAAGGGCTCTTTTAAGCATTTTTTTTCTTAAGTGCATGTTTGATCTACAGGCTCTATTGCTTGGATTCAAAGGTACTTGTCAAAGCCCAAAACTGTTCGGGTCCAACATAATGAAGACAGCACTATCAGAAATATAAATTATTTAAATGCTATGAGTGTCCCATTGCGTGACACATCTTTCATGACCTCATAAAATCAGAACATCATTTCATACCTCAACGAGCAGCTCCTCATAATGCCAATACTTAAAAGGAATACACACCAGCATGCTTTTAACATCAAGGCTATATTTATTTTCAACACTATAAGTAAGTACGGTGCAGATACTGCTAGATACGCAGCACATTTAGCATATAGGATAAAGGATGTAAGTCTGGCCCAAAGCAAGTCAGGCTTTTCATTCACAGCTTTTTGTGCGACTCAGAAGTCAAGTCTTTGTAATATGGACCTTTCCCATAAAACATGAATGACTATCTGAACATGCCTTTGGCTATGTAAGGTTTTCCTTATATGTTAAATGTTACTCTTACAGAGGGTGACCTAAGGTGAAAGAAACATGGGTGGCATTACACTTGAGAAAATATGAGATCAGAACCAACTAGTAATGGCCCCAGACAAAGCCTGAGTATGTCACTTTCATCATCCGTCTAGTATGAGTATGAACACACCACAGATACAAAATGCATTAAAAGGGATAATGCGTGCAAAAACACCAGTACAATCTGAAGATCAAGACTGAAGGGGATAAAATGAATTCACCATTCTGTGGCAACACCAGAGGAGGTGAGTTTCAATGCAGACAGACAACCTGCAAAATACTGTATGCAAGTACCATGTTTTCTTAGTGGAGAATGCAGTGTGTTTCTCCAACTCAGATGTTGCACTCACATATTTATTCTAAAGAACTGTGACCAAGATATGTACTGACCGAGACATTTTACAGTTGAAAAATAAACTTGTAAGTGTTTAGTGGTGGATGAAATATGTAACAGAGACACTGTTTCCAAACTACCTCAAACATATCTAAGCCATTAGGTAATTTCTTGTTACCTTTCAGCTAACATATAAATCATATCGGCTGATATCAGCTGATTTATCAGTCAAGCTCTAGTTGAAAGGCTTTGCACGCGTCAAAAACCAAAGAAGTGCTACTCCATGCAAATTGAAAGGGTTGTGTGAAACTAATATTAGCTTTGTAACCAGTTGTTGTCTGCTGCTAACATTATACTAGTTACTTTAACCTATCACACCACTGAGCCATGGAAACCATATTACATTGCAGAGACATACACAGCACTAAGTTAGAGAAGCATCTTACTAGCATTGGTTGCTCCCTAAGTTTATCTTTCACTCAAAGAACTCATAGTCAGCCCAGGTGTATTTGATGATTTACTTGCCAGCTACTAGGATGTGAAATGTGAATAAGTACTTTTCCGTTTTGAAAAAGTCTAACAGTTTCCCCCTGTTTCTAGTCTTGGAGCTAAGCTAAATACCTCCCGGCACCATCTCTGTACAAATAGAGATGAAATTGATATCATATTTGACTGTGGGTAGGATGGCAAACAAGCATATTTTCCATAATGTTTGAGTATTCCTTTAAAAGGATGTTTCCATTGGCACCTATAAAAAAATAGGAATATGACAGATAACATCTCACATTCCTGTGTAACTGAGGTGCTACATCATATTACATCATGTATCATACATCACATTAGATCTGGTGGTGCCTTTTGTTTCATTTCAATAACATGCATTTCATCTTTGTGCGTATGTCTTATGTTTGATTTTCAACTCCATATCATACACACTTAAAGCACGCTTCAGGTGATTCGCAGCAGAGAAAAGGTTCAAAGAGAACAGGGGAAGGGGAAAGAATGGTGCTGGAGTGTACAGAAAAAAGGAAGGGATGGGTGAATGAGTGAGGCTTAGATAAGGCGACAGAGCGAGAACTGGAAGAACAAAGAAGTTGGAGTGAGGAATAGAAAGAAGGGAGGGAAAACAGAGGGGGAGTTAGGTAAAAAAAAAAAAGGCTTTAAAGGCTGTATCACATTATATCCCTATATACAGAATACCAAAGTGAGGAAAGAAAACAATGACAAACGGTATAAAAAAAGGATATCAAAGAGAGAAATATGGATTAGAGTGAATGGACTGATGAAATAGAGAACATAGAGGAAATAGATGAAAAGAGACAGAGCGCAATTAAGTTCCACACTCCCCAAAGGGGAAAACAAATCATCGCTCTCCATTTACTTTGCATTGCGTGAAGGTGCTTCCTTGTCACTTCCGTCTGCTAGCAAACAACAGAAAAATGCCTAAAAGCTGCTGTTTGGTGGGATGCACTACCAACAGGGTAAAGAACCTAGAACTAAGTTTTTATAAGCTGTCGAAGCGAAAAACTGAGCCTTTAAGAAGACAGAAGTGGATAACGTTACAGGACTGTGTGCCGTGTGGTAACAGACAGACCTGACCTGAGCTGCACAGACAGCCTGCAGCTCAAAAAAGCTCCGTAAAATAACACATATACCTGGACATGCTGCTGATCACAGAGAACACACATGAAAGTAAAAACAGAACAGCTGTTTAAGTGAAAGGTATGCGGTGTTTGGAATAGATGTTTAAATCACAGAATATATAACCTGCATTCAGCTGAAATACTAACTGTAAAAAAAGCCTAAATGGGAAATGATAACATGTCTGTGCATGTAATTTCCCCACCTATGTTAACAACCTGTAGTCGCCATATCAGCTGTGAAAAGTGTCGTGCCAGCCTGTTATGTAGTGAAGTTTGCTATACAGTGGTGCTATGTCTCTATGTAGACGTTGTCAGCCCTTGCATTCATATATTGTATCTTAGCATAGAAAATGTAAATGACCTTTTCCTCTCTAGTAGACATAGGGTGCTAAAATAATCATTTGACATGCTGAAATCGAATGTTTTTTAGCTAGCTACAGGTGTTGCGCTTTGTGTCTATGGAGGGACTGATAAAGGAGTAGGTAAGAAAAGACTGACATGAGATGAAGATACAGAGTGAGTGTGGTTCAGTTTCTGACCCTGCTTTTCTACATCAAAGGATGTTGTGATTTCTCAAAGCTCTAGTGGCTGTTGTGTGGTAAAGAGCACACACAATCGAAGTGAATCTACATAAAAGTTATGGGAATGGGAATCTTTGGGAATCTTAAAATTCAATTTGATTACAATTCTTGGTGTCACAATTTGATACAGAATTGATTCTCCATTCAAAACAGATTCTTTATTCAGTAAATAAAAAGGAGGCACTAGTCTCAGGCTCTTACTTCAGTTCACTGTGTGCCAAACCATTCACTTGTGTCGTTTTGTCTACTTAACTAGTTGCTAGTGGGAGCAGTAAACATTTTTCACACTACAATCTCATCCACAGACGTTGCCGTGTTCATGTCGCCATGTTTATAACCATTTTTATAGTCATTTTGTATTTATTATATATTTTCACTGGTTTGGTTTGGTCTTTGTCATAAGTGTCTCTAATTGACATGAGTCAGCACTAATCAGTGTCATCAGTACCACCTGCACAGGTCACACTGAGTAGGTAGAAATACCTGAGGTGTAATATGATTTGTCCTCACTGATGAAGGATTCTATGATGAAACGTCTGTCTCTGCACTCATCCATATAAATTAATACAAAGTATGAAATCTTTTTTGACTTTTGATAGCCATTTTATAGCAATTTTTTCTGTTGCCATTTTTCATGGATGTTGCTACCTAGCTAGCTAGCTATGTTGGAAGATGAAGTACCCATTTTTAATCCCACCTACAAAGCTCTGATTGTTTATCCAGCTGGCAAAAACAGCCACCAATGAGCCCAACACCAGACATATTTGAATCACTTAACAGACTGGAGATGTAGGAGACTTAATAGGCCTTGACCCCTGCTTAAGGTAATGCTCAGAGACTACCCTAAACTGAAACTGGAAGTGTGACGGAGGATCATCCATTAAAAATGATTAATCTCAATTTTCTCATTATTAACAAAAAGAACTCCAGTTCCAGTAAGAGAGAAAATTTGTATCTTTAACTTCATGAAAATGGGATTACCAGTGAGTAGGTGTGTGTGAAAGTTAAAGTCCCTCCACCACTGAGTTCCAACAATGGTGCATGAAGAAACTGGGCAGGCATCCAGTATTACCTCTGCAGCAGAATAGGGTGATACATAGCTCTCACTCATTCTCTTTCTCTCTCATGAACACACACACCGTCAAACATGTACACTACTTCTAATAATTAATGGAAAACACAACTACACACAGTAAAGCACACATGGCCTGAGTGTACAATGCATGGTGACAGATTTTTGGTAATTTCGTGCTTGAAAAGGGGTGAGATTAGGTAGAATACATTATCAGTATTCCACCAAATTGGAGCCCATTAAAATCACCTGTTCCTTCAAAAGTAGAGTGCCCTCCACTGTGGTGCTCTGGAAATTTGATGCTAGAAAACAGTTCGCCAGATAAGCCTCACATAAACTCATGACCTGGTGTTGGAGGGGCAGAATCACTGCAAGACAGTATACAGAAACACTAATAAGCTGTTGAAGGGAAAATGTTGAACTTGCTTGGGAGGCTACAGCACATTGAGGTTGAGTCTTACAAATCACCAAACCCTGTTTATATTTTGATATAATTGAGTTAGTAAATAAGTAAAACATAAGATATCATGTATCTATAAACAGGTGGATTAATTCATTTCACATTATTGACTTTAAGAATTTAGTTTTGTAAAGCAGAATATTCCGCATTGATGCGGCCCAATTCATCCACACTCAATATTCAAACAATGTTCCAAGTTAATTGCAGGGTGCATTTGGGAATATTTGATTTGACTGTACCACTGGCTGCTGCCACAGACTTTGTATTAGGGTACATTCTCTGTTGCCACCATGCAATCACAGTGTACCACACACTGAAACTGTGGGGTACAGTCTTTGGTGTTTTCATTTATTCCATAAAGAGGTGGGAGCTTGTCAGAAAGGACAAGGTGCTTTACATCGTTGCTTGCACTTGATGCAACACGTTCTTATTTATGATTTTTAGGCTTTACTACAAACTGTTGCTAGGAATGAGGAGATACTTACATTAGATTCCCATTAAACTGTCATGACATGTTGTTAGTTATTTCCAGAGGTTAAATTGGACACATAGGCCTGTCATCAGGGGATGCTTAACTTCACACATCTTCAACAGTGTATATATTTTTACACTTTTCTGTCTTAATAATCCAAACCTATGACTAAAACATGTTTTCTTTTTTTTCTTTCTTCTCTTTGTTAAAAAATAATTATGTCTTATGGTGTGACAACACTGTGGTTAAGGTCTGGTTAGGTTTAGACACAAAAAAAACACTTGGTTAGGGTTAGGAAAGGATCATGGTTTGGGTTAAAAGTGTGTATTTTTGGAGCACAGGAGAGAGGAGCAGAGCAGTTTGGACATGAGAGAGAAATGAGTGAAGCAAAGAGGAGGAAGCTTACACACTTCTTCTAAAGGTACGTCAGACATCACTACTGATCTAGCTTAGCTAAGCACATATGCAGAAGCCATTTGTATCTTTTGTAATATGTTCAGTAGGTAATCCAATCATGATTTAATTTTTTGGTATAAAAGCACAAAACTGAATGGCCAAGCTAGTTCAAGTTTATTGTCCCTTGGTGCACTTTCAATCTGTTGTCAGATTTGTCATCAGTGCTTTCACTTAATATTAAGATTTTCCTTTTCTTTTGTCAATTCTCATTATTTAAATGCAGAGCAGAACAGGGCAGGTGATGAGAGAGGAGCAGAGCAGCTTGGGCAGAAGAGAAGAGCAAGAGAGGGCAGCAGTGTAGGAGCAGCAATTAATAACTTACCTGACTTACCCATTTCTTAAAAAACTGGGATGCAAATCATGCAAGGAAGCAGGGTTACATGGGGCAATGAGAACAGGAAATCAGAGGTACACATTCTCTAGTGAATGGCAGAACTGTAGGGTAGGCCCATATGGCAGCAACAAGGAGAAGCAAATGAAATCTTTGAGAAAGAAAATAAATGAACACCGTGTCTCACACAGTCACAAATTAGCAGAAGACATACAGAAAAGACAAGATGAGAAAGCTCTAGAATCAAGCTTTCTTAAAACACAAGCTGAAATTTTAGTTTCAACCCACAATATCTTCAGAACAGCGTACTAGGTTGCCAAAAATAACCAGCCTTACTCTAATCATCCAGGACTAATAGAGCTACAGATGATAAATGGTGTAAATGTTGGCCATGTTCTTCACTCAAATGTCACATGTACAGACATTATACGTTTCATATCCAAAGAGATGAGGCAAGCATTATTGGCAAGTATAAGAGTGACCTAACCAAAGCTCACTGTTACTGTGGATGAAAGTACCTCGTTAAGCAAAACGCCTTGTCTTGTTGATAGCTCAGAGCCATTGACCTTCTTCTTAGATCTTCCTGAGCTAGAGAATACAACCACAGATGGAATCACTAGTGAACTACTGAACTGCCTGCTGAATCATGGCCTTGATGATGCTTTTCTTAAAGAATGTCTGGTGGGATTCTGCTCAGATGGAGCCTCTGTAAAAGTAGGCAAAAAAATGAAGTGTACTAAAAACTGAAAAGTAAGTTCCCAGGCCTTGTAGGCTGGCATTTTCTGAACCATAAGTTGGTGCTGACTGTATCAGATGCAGTCAAGCATGGCACAGAGACCAACCACTTCACAGCTTTTCTTGACAAGTTATACTGTCTGTATAATCAGTCACCAAACAACTTAAGAGAGCTTAATGCTGTAGTCTCTGAAGTAGGTGTATGTTTGAGAAGGATTGGTCGAGTCTTAGGGAAAAGGTGGGTGGCTTCATCTTTCAAAACAGTAAATGCTGTTTGGATGATGTATGCTGTACTCTACAATCACCTCACAGCTGCAAGTAAAGATGTGAACCGAAATTCAAGTGAAAGATGAATGTATGAGGGGCTAGCGGCAAAGTTGAGCTCAATTGCTTTTGTTAAAAACCTTGGGCCGCTGATGGACGCACTTGAGGAGCTTAAAGACCTGTCTGAGCTTCTGCAGTCCAGAGACATTAGACTGTCTCAATCAGTCAATCTGATAAAGAGGCAGCTAGATGTTTTCAATACCATGAGCAGGAACCCAGACAGTGGCCCTTTCTACAAAACTGCATGAGGCTATGCAGCAAGGTGCTTTTAAAGGCATAACACTACAGAGTGGCAGCAGGCAGAAGTTAATAGATCCCAGAATGTTCTATGAAGCACTATGCAAAAGCAAGCAAACAAGAATGGTCATAAGTGAAGAGGAATCACTCTTTCACAAAGTCAATGTGTTGGATAAAAACACATGGCCAAGCTCTCTACCATTAATATATGGGGAAAATGAAGTAATAGAACTATGCAATCTTTTGAAAATGAGATTCTCTGGTGTTAAGCAAAGTTATAGGGATTTTAAGGAGAATGCCATGTACCAATGCAATAGTCCCCTCTGAAACTTAACCCTTACATACTGTTCATATCCTGACCCTTTATGATATGGAACGGGTCATTTTTGACCTGGCTCAAGTATCCCTTTATAATTAGTCCCTATACCCAAATTTTGATAATGTATTTTGCATCAATAGATATCTTATGAGTCATTAATAAATGGGTGATTTATCCGTCATTAATGTGTCAGAGAGCAGTGAGAGTGTTTCCTTTAGATTTGACACTATTTGTTTATAAAGCAAATACTTTAACAATCACGCTAAATTATGATCTCATGTTATCTAAAACAGGAGAACAAAACAGCCATAATTATTTCTATGATTTTTTAAGCAAAGGACGCAACAACATTTTTGAATGACAGGTTTCATTATAACTATTAAAACCATCAATCAACACTGCCTGCAAACCACATGCCCTCCTTTTCTGTCAGTCGTACACAATAAACTCTGCACTGAGTGTATTAGTCATAAAACAAAACAAACTGGTTTGCAAATTTCAAACATACAAAACTGCAAGAAAACATTACTTTTACAGTCCTTTTTGTTGTGCAAAAGTTGCATCTCCCTCTCTGTTGTCCCCTTGTGACAACTGACTGTGGTACTGCAAACTGATCAGGGCTAGATTCAGACTACTGTGCTGCTGTGGCTGGCTTGTGGGGAAGGTGGCATCGCCTTTGCATGAGAGAAGTCACAAGGGCCTTTCCTCCATTTTGTCTGTTTTCCTTCTCCTCTAATATGTTCTCTTCCACTCACTGTCTCCTTTTTTTATCTATGATTAACAGATCCACCAAATCACTCCTTTCACTCCACCAAATCAGTGAAATAGGCACTCAGGTACTTTTTATAGTCCTATGAAAGCTGCCGTACACTATGGGGAGGACTATGATGAGCAAACATTACGTTGGTTGCCTGGTAATTGATGGGTTTGATTTATTACTTTCTATAGGCTTTATTTGCAGGTGCAGATGCCCACCTGGGTGGGAACCTGCACCCAGGGTGGGAAAGTGTAGCAAGGGACACACTGGTAAGGGAACACAGGTAGTTCTCGTGACAGTGTCAAGAAGAGTGCACTTACAGAAAGATTAAGTCAGCTGTAGTTTTGCGCACACTGCCAACAGTATCTGGAATGACTTTGATTAGCATTTTAGTGTTCAGAGCAGAGGGTTGTCTCATCTTGTTATATTTTATTTACAGTTTGTCAAATGACATCAATCAGATTTTGAAGTCTATGCACACACACATGTACACCCATGGCAATCCTGAAACCACAGAGCCCCCCGGCATAATAAATCCCAATTTAACCCCTGATTATTTGTAATCCCTATTTACATCTCCTTAGCAATGAATTACTGCCACAGAAGACTGTCTAGTTGCCTCATGGCTCAGACAGAGAATTGTGCTGTAAGTGGCATGATTTTCATTGTTTTACAAGAAAATATTAATTGGGTTCTCAAGGATTACAAGCAGTGTTTGGATGACTTAACATACTAGACTGTACACTATACTGCGATGTATATTGTAAATTTCTCAAAAAACATCAGTACAAGTCAAGAGGTTGCAATATGTAGCACAACAAGCTAGTGAAGCTCTGTAAACGGCACCGCATCTGCCTTACAAAGAACTACTTTCTGGAAACTGAAAACTTGATCGCTGTTGTTAGTCTTTGGAGCCGTTTCTTAATGAACTACCATGACCATAATCTTCATGACGAAGGAACATTTCACCAAGTGCAACAGTGTGGCTCACTGATGTGTTTTTAATAGTTTTAAGATGACAACGGAGGAAGATATATCAGGCTTTGAATACACACACAATACTTGTAACTGGGATCAGTTCATTGTTGGCTTGGCTCTGCACATGAGATTTGTTGATGATGAAAAAATACAGAAAATTGCCAGTGTTATCCTTTAATTATAGAGAAAGTCGCCATAGTGACTTTCATCTCCCAAATAAACAGTAATGTACTGTTCAGTATGATTATGAACACACAATGATTACAGAATTTTAACAACTACTTATTCACTGTGATGGATTACTAATCTCAAAGATTATTCCCAGATAACTGTCATGTGACCAAAATGAATGGACCCCATGACAGCTTGGAAGGTAGAAAATCAATCTAGCAATGTGTGCTGTGATAAAGTACAAATTATTTTTTGTTAACAGGCTAAAGGGATTTTAAAGGCACAGTCACATTGTACACAAGAGAGGCTTGCTCTCACAGAGGAACAATCTCACTGTGGAAAGGTTTGAGGGAATGTGTGTTGCAATATGATGATAATTGTGGCTTATTTGAGTAAAGTGTACAGGTTTTGAGTGTTTGAAACTCAGATTGTTGTTAAAGGGAAGAGCTATTTTATGTTGTAATCGAGTGTAAAATGAAAGAAATATATATTCAACTCGAATCACCAATACAATATGTAATATACTCATGGATGCAGTGCACACAAACAGACAAGCATATAAAACAAACAAGAAAAGCAAACCATCCACTAATTTCCAACTTCAGTTTAACCTACATAAAGGTAGATCATCCACTATGTATATATTTGTATAGATTTTATCAAGATTTGAGATAGTTTTATGTCAACGGATCTAAAGGTAGCAGTGTTTACTCTAGGATTTTTTTCAGGGGGGTTGGTAGGCCCCCCCGAAACTACTAGTGTTGTCACAGGGCGGGCGTATCACGGATAAGTGGTGTCAACAGTGTTATCATAGATGCACGCAATAAGGCGGTTGTTCGATATATTTCTCTACATTGAGCCAAAATTAAACAAGTGCACATAAATTAGGTAAATAAACCTCCTGATAGGAGTGTGCATTTCACAGGAAAACACCATAGCAAAACACACAACAGATCTCCATTGTCATATCTCCATTATATCACCACAGAAGCACAAATATATTAAATGCTCAACTTACAGGGTCTTGACTGTTGTTGTTGATTAATCCATCTGCATTGATGCAAGTTTTAAATTGACACATTGTAGGAAGATGATCAATCTGGTTTTAAGTATCACTTGCCTTTTGAAAATTGGGTCTGTTATTGAGTTACCACAAAAGTAAACTAGGATACATGTTTAGGTTTTTTGTTGTTATGTTTAGGCTACTTAAGTTTTTTAGGCCTGTCATTATTTAAAGTGAGAGAGAGAGGAGGGGAGAGACGGAGAGAGAGAGGTAGATTTAGGTCCCATAGGCTTTCCTAATTATTGGCTGATCACAAGTCATGACTTGCTGAGAAAACAAATAAACGATGCTGCTTTAATACGAGGGAGTTTGTGAAAAAAGGGAGAAATGAAGAAAATGGAAGATATAAAGTTTATCCCTCATGTGGACAAGTACAAGACAAGACAAGTTTCTACAGGACAACAGTGAAAGGCTTTGGTGGCTATAAAGCGCAATATAAGTAGTCTACAACGGTTTCCATGGGATTTTTTCGCCCTTTAGAGCAGGAAAGCTACTGGCTGGTGCAGAGAAATAGGCTTTTGGTGTGAACAACCCAACTGCAACTCGTACGCAAAATCACGGGACTTGGACACTGTGTGTGTTGTGCGAACCTAACATGCGAGGGCACACTGCACGCTCTGACCGAAGAGTCTTCGCTAGGTTCACACAGCACACATTTCCATTTGTTTTTATTTGTTTCTATCAGGAGGGGCGGGGGTTCCGTTGACAGGGGCGAGCCGACCCTCCAAGGCAATGGTAAACATGGGGTAGACAAGACACCAACTGGATTGTTTAAGCAGTTAGTCCTTAGTAGGTAACAGTTTGGCCCTCAGGCTATTGAAAAAGGCAACAGATGAGTGATCCCCTGAACACGTTTTACATGCAGTATTGATACAGACCTCAGACTAAAATAGATAATGTTGCAAAAAAGTGAAAAGAGATTAAAAAACACTGAAGAAATAATTAATAATGTCGATATAATGACCATTGGCATTAATTTTTTTCATTCAGCTAGTACACTCAAATAAGTTCAGAAAATGTGTTTAACTTAATTGTAATAAACCCTTTTATCAGAAAACAGAAATGTAAGCTGAATTAAGATATTACTTTAATGAAAAATATCAAAATTTGACATTATTTTGAAAACTGCATTAATGGTGTCATTTTGGCAATTTATTTAAATACAAACTTAAAAAGAGGAGGTCACATATACACACACGGGCCCATGGCTGGAAAAAAAAATAGCACAGCTAATTCACAAACAAAATGTAGGGACTCATATACTGGCTAAAAATGTAGATGGTATGGAAATATTCATAAGAATTAAGGGACGACTACATGATCATTGGTTCATGGGATATTTTAGTATGACGACATCCTAAATCATTCAAAAGAGAAGGACAATCAATTATTTTGTTGAAGGGAGAGCTAAAAAATATCTATGGAAGACAATGTTCATGGAATTCCAGTTTTGTACACATGAACATTTCATAAGCTTTTCCTCTGCCCCCTCTGCTCTTCCCAAACCTCTTCTCTCTTTCTCTACCAGGCCCTCATACCTTTCTTCCATTCTTTCTACATATCCCCTCTTTCTCCCTCTAGCTGCAATCATTACAAGAAGCTAATTAACTAAGACCAATGACTGAACTGAGTAACCTCACAAGCAGACTGGGGCAGCTGGCTATTTTAGAAAAAGTTTGCTGGTTAGGCAGCATAGAGATATTCTGCTTAGAATGGACACAATCCCTCAGCCCCATCAGGAATAAGGACATCTGGTTAACCACCACATACGGGAATATCTGTTCTTGTATTTCTGTGGAGCAGGAACTCGAGCATGGGCATTCAGGTTGCTCCTCGCTAAGCTTCGTACCGCACTGCTCTTTGGTGCACTGAGTGCGTGGGTTCATTGATTGTATCTCTCTCCTGGCACTTTAATGGTCGTGGTACACTCGTCTCTGGACCCAGCATTAGCATGGTCAAGTTATTTCCTCTCAGGGGCTATTTCCACTGACCGAACAGGATTTTTCCGTTCACTCCTTTAGACTTGTGTAAGAAAATGGCAAGCTGTGTTTTTCCATTATTTCCTATACACTGCCTGATACAGGGAGCAAGTGGTGACTGTGCTTTGATTTATTTATTGCTAATATAAGAGGCTGTTTCGCTTTACATTTGAAAAAAAGTGGTCCTCTCATTAGGCAGTAAACCCTCTGCTTGGTTCCAACTGATTCCACCTCACCAGAGGAAGGTTTTGTTTCCTCCCAAATCCTACACACATACAAAAAATACACACAGTCACACACACTGTTATATGTTCAGAGTAAAATTGATAATTATCAACATACTTTCAACTTTAAATCTAAATCTAAATCACTCTACATGTAGATAAAAGTATCTCCTCAATCCTGTCTCAGAAATTACAATTATATATGACTAATTTGCTTTTGTTTGTTTAGTGAAACTATGCTCAAAGTATGCTCGTAGTAATTACAGCATTATTACATTTTTTTTATGGTTATGTTAAGACACTGGCATAACGCGGTTTAAGGTTAGGGAAAGATTGTGGTCTTGGTTTAATACGATACAATAATACATTAAAAACTCTGCAGTGACTTGAAGCACAAGACAGGATGTGTTTATTAACGTTTAACCTAACCCATGATTTTTCACTGACTTTAACCAAAGCGCTTTTGTTGTCTAAACCTTAACAGCAACGGGATTCAGGATGCAAATGGCGGACTCTGGTGTCGATGTCCAGCGCTTTGTACGTTCTCCATCCAAACCAAACACCCTCCCTACGACATCTCTGTGGTACATACAGTATCTAGTGTTTCATTCGCATGAAAAAACGTTGTCTGTAAACATAATCCATGTTGTGGTTACGTTGCGATTACAACGCAATTGTGAAACAAATTACTACTATATAACTACTATACTACAATTTGTAGGAGAGAGGGTTGGTCTCTTATATGCCTCAATTATAAACTGACCTGTAAACTGTACTTCAAGCCTAATCTGTGTACTGACCAATGATGCACAAGCTTCAACACAGATAATAAGCTATTTTGTATGTCAACAATATATATGGTTCTCTAAAATATCTGTTTTATTTGACCAAAAAAAAAAAAAAAAAGATCCTAGCTCAAGGTCCAGTTAATGGAAGTCTTCTGGAACTTTCAGCCACTTCTCATGGCCTTCATGAATAAAGATGAAGGCCATGAGAAGTGGCTGAAAGTTCCAGAAGATTTCCAGTAACTGGACCTTGAGCTAGGATTTTGAAAAACTACAGAATATTCTGATTAAGTGGACTTTGTGCTAAGAATTCTCTGTCAAACGACTATTTCCAAGGTCAATAGTAAAACCTTCAAGCTCATTTTTATCATTCCCGCTTTTATCCCAACTCATTCTACAGCATATAAAGACGATGCTAAATACCACTCAGCCATTTGAAATCCCCACATTTCTGTCTTAGTGCATTTCTTTCTATTGTTGACTGGACCATGAGGCATACTGAAGGTATCTACAAAACATCAACATCAATTTAGTTAGATAACTGAATAAACTACACACAGGGAGAAAAGGTAAAGAAAAAAATACTGAGAGCAGAGGAGAAAGTGGGAGTGAGAGGAGGTGAGCGATGAGAAACAGTAAGAAAAATATAGAAGGGGGAATCCAGGTGGGAGTGCTCCATCAAGCAGCTTTTCCCCGTGCAGTAAAGGATGAGGGGATGACTTACTGAAGGTAATTCGACACACATGCACACACAAACACACACTCTCCACTGCAAGTAATTGGTGTCATGAAAACTAACCTGTCAGTACACCAGAAGGTAGCAGTGCTCTCTTACAGCTCGATCCCACACCTCACCTCATCATCTCCCTGCCCTCTATGTCTCCTACACTCCCTATCCCTCTGGTCTTTTCAGTGCTGCATTTTTTGAGCTCCCTCTGTCCTTATACTGCACAATTCTGTCCTTAACCAATGACTCTTTATGGCACTCAGTAAAAAAAGGGTAAAAATCCTTAAAAAAAGAAAGAAAAGACAACATTCCAGCTAACTGGTAGGGAAGTAATTCAAATACCTTTCCTTTTAAAACTTGAAAACTGGAAGTTAATCCTTAATAGCTCCTGTTATTTAAGGAATCCCAGATAAAATGCAACTGCAACAGATGCAATTAATTACATTTTGATTAAAGGTTACCATTGAGGATATCCCCTGCAGAATACCACTGGATTACAGTATAAAACTGCAGTATGCCATTAGATTACAAAGTCTTTAAACAGAGCATATAGCCACATGATGTCTCCTCAGTAGAGCTCTGCAGGTGAGCTGTGCAGAACACTGCAGGCACAGGCTATCAGTGAATTAGGCACCATATTGCCAATTACATGGCAACTGGCTACATGGGGGAAATATGAGGCTGGAGCATTAATTGTGCTTTTAGAAATTAAATAATGTGTTATGTTTGACACCTTGAATAATAATGAAGCATATATTTTTTTAAAAAAAAGCACTTTTGGGCATTTAAATGTGGCCCAAAGAAGTCCATTGGCCATAGACTCAGCTCACTGCTATTAGCCAATGTATTCATACTATCATCAAACTGTGTGTGAGACTGTGTGTTCAAGCCTCTCTCAGGAGACTTTCCAGTGCCTCCATGTTGTCACAGGGTTTGGCACTGGTCTTGTTTCTCCAGATGTTCCCACCATCCTCTCTCTCTCTCTCTTTTTTTAACGTCTGCCTTCTCTCTGACTTTCCATTTTCAGGGATGAGAAACTCACTTTTAAACTTTCCATGTCTTGCTGTCTGCTTCCTCTGTCAAATGCAAGCACAACCTTCACCCAAATCCTACCCCCTTCCTTCCCTCTGTAACTGATGAGTAAGTTTGTTAATGTTTTCTCTGCAGACAAATATGTACTTAACTGTAGAATTTCCTTATTTAAACACATTGCAAAGATGGTGTGTTGTCAAAGACAGAAAAACTGCCAAGAATAAGGATTAAAAAGACCGGAGCACTCAAACTAAAAAAGCCATATCTGATTACAGTTTTAACAGCAGTCTCAATTAATGGTGGTAATTTGCAGTTTGCCTTAAACAGAGGCTATTAAGGGCAAACTTGATGTGTTTATAAAGACTTAAGAGTTATTGCAACCGTGACTTCCATACATTGACTACGTCATTCCAGTACAAATGTTGATGCGCTACATACGCTTAAACAAAACCACTTACAGTACAAGCCAGTCTCTTCTCTTTGCTTTTAAGCAAGAACTAACATCCTATACAACCACATATTTCTTTCTTCAGTATTGAGACCACTTCAAAGGAAGTCTGAAGTTGACTGTTACCACAGCAATTCCACAAAATAAAAGGTGACATTAAAGGATTACAAAAATGGAAGTACTTCAATACATGTCAAGTGTAGTGTAACTGCCTAATCCCTTTGTGCTCTCACCATAGTGACAAAATCAGCCTTTCAAATTCAACAGAATGCCATTGTTTTAAAAGGATTTACTTACAGTGAAACAGCAGACAGGAAAATGTAGTGGTGGTGGTGCTAGGTACAGTTTCCCCAGATATCCTTTTTGGTGCTGATGATAGTTGTAGTAGCAGGGTGGCCTGTCCAAGACTAAATATAACCTAGAGAGCTTGTAGCAAGAGTACACAGCAGGCCAAACCGGGCTTTTCCACATCGCATGGACAGTGTATTTGCCATAAGTGAACTCATTCTGAACGGTTGGAAAGCTGCACAGCACGGGAAAGTACAGAACAAGAAGCTTCCCACTAGGGCTCTGTCCCTAGAACAAATGAAGGGAGAGAGGGAGGGAGAGAAGGAGGGAGGGAGGGAGGGAGAGATGGAGGAAGAGAGAGAGAGAGAGAGAGAGAGAGAGAGAGGGAGGCAGGGAAGGAGCCAGTTTTGTGTATATATAGGACCTGCCAGCATGACCTCTTGTAAGGAGAACACACACTGACACACGCATAGCTTTACTGATGAAATGATATTCTTTGGGATTCCCTTTTACGGTGTAAAAGATGAGTGTGTGTTTCGTTTCCATTCTGTGTATTTTCTTTTAGTTTTTTACTGCAATGGCAAAACATTATAAAGCATACTTATATTTTGTAACTCATAATTACGACCACAGTTACCACTGAGCTCACTGCTTCATGACACTTACTACCTGTGATTCCTGTCCCCATTGTGTGATGTTCGCAAAAGCAATAGAAAGGATAAGAGCAGTTACCCTTTTAAATAGCAGCATGATAAGCTAATATGAAATTCAGTTAGAATCAAAGACTGTAAAGCACACAGGGTGAAGCCAAGGCAGAGCTAAGTGGTGCGAGCAAACAGTAACCCCCACACCAGAATGTGATCGTAGGGACCTGTCAGTCAAGTTACACAGGCTCTCAAACATACCCCTCTTTAAGTTTTAATATTCTCTTATTGAAACAAAACGTTTTCACACATTTGATTAATAAATTAAGCTAACTAGATCCGAGGTTAAATTTCTAGAAAATAATCACATTTTAAATTGCTATCAGAGCACTGGTTTAGAAAAATTCCCATTAGATATTCTTCAAATTGTTCAGTGCTACAGTCACACTCTTCTTGCCATCTATTTAAAATGTGTTAAAAAAAAGAAATAGCAGGAAAAAGAGAGAGAAAAAGAGAGGGGGGGGGGGGGGGGGGTGCAGAGGACCTAGAGAGTAGGTTCATGTTTCATAAAGATGGGACCAGTTACTGAGGAGGCTACACGCTTGGAAATAGCAGGACACCGACCTTCTTGCAGCAGGGTGGCGACAGTTCCTGCCAAAATTTGTTTTCTTGCAATCTGACTGGAATAAGATTGCGAGAATGTCAGGAGTGTAATAAGAATCAGGCACAGTCTGCTACTGGGGATCCACTCTTAGAGGACCTATCACCTTTAGGCACATCTACACTGTCTACAACATTGTCCCACAGTGGTTGCAACTTGGTTACAATGGAGGGGTGGGAATAGACTGCTTTGCCACATCATTTCTACTTACGCACCATAACACAATCTGTTTACATCACAAAGCAATGTTGGTCAATAATGATAGTCAATCTGCAGAAAAAATGATAGCAATTAATGCTATGAATTAATAATTGGTTAATCATTTAAGTGTTTCATCTAATACAATGCAAAACATTGGCTATAGTTACAGCTTTATAAATGTGAGCATTTGCTTGGTTTTCATGGTTTATTACAACTTAAAATCAATTCATTGATAATGAATAATAATAATAAATCATTAAACCAATAAAACAATTACTTAAAGCTGTATGTAAAAGTAAACGGATATCAGCATTACAATTAGAAGTGAATGGCTTACTATGTCTTTAGTAAATTGGTAAGTCTGCTCGTCAACAGAGGACAAGCTTTATTTTAAATGAATGTAGCATTTCTGGTTAAAGTTGTTGAAGGTGAAGGAAATGGACACGTGCCAGTCTGCACTCACACCATCATTACAGCTGTTTAGGCTCTCTTGAATGTAACAGGTAAACCACAACCATTTCCAAGAGGAAACTTGGTGGTTAATAGTACTGAGTGTTGCTGTCGTACAGTTGAAGATGTTTTGACACTCAAAGAGCCACAAGATGAGCCTCAGGATCCTCAAGTAGAACTTCATGGGAATGCCCAGACATTTAAAGGCAGTTAGAGCATGTTTAGCTTCTGTAAGTAAAGTAAGCATTGTAAGTAAAACAGAAAATGTGGGCAGGGTATCATTTTGAGAGGAATTTGGGTGCTATATTTTCTACAACATATTTTACATGTAAAATTATTCTTGACCTTGGAAATAGTAGTTTTACAAAATCATTTTAACTCAAGGTGTACTTACAATCTTTTTGTGGAGCTTCCAACCAGTGCTAATCATACTGAGCCATCTTGACAATAAAGCAAACTCCATCTTGCAATGAAGACTGAGATGCAGTCAAAAGCTCCAGAAAAAGCTTGTAAGTGAACATTGTGTTAAAGATTATTCAGTCAAAATATTAAATTATATCTCTTTTTCTCTACTTATCCCTCTCTCTCTCTCTCCCTTTCTGAAAATTCTGAACAGCTATCAGTGGAAGAGAAAGTATTTGGGCTTGTAAACAACCAGCTGCGGGGGGAGCCACGAGGAAAATTCAAATCTTTTTAGACTGTTCCCCCTCAACAATCATGTGTGCATGAGCAAACAAGAGTGTCATAATCTTTTACTTGTGCACTGAGACTATTTTCCGCAACCTTGACATGACGCACACACACACACACACACACACACATACACAGACACAGACACACAACAACAGTGCTTAAAGTCTTAACAGAAAAGGATGACATGAGGCAGAGTGGAGGTCTTCCCATGCCCCCCTGCCCTTTCTGTTGGAATTGGACATCTCCCACAGGCTGAGCTGTAAATAGACAGTACCCCCAAAAACTTCACACACACACACATGCATACACAAACACATATGCATGTACACACAGAGAACTATACTTAGACGTCTACTCTGGCCTGCCACCATGTACTCAAACTGTCTCTCACCACAGTGAGATGGGGCACATCAGCTTGACTCCTTAAACAGAGACTGAGCTGCATTTTCCCTTTCACTAATAGCAGATCATATCTGTAAAATGTCTTAACTTTTAAAGAAACAACTTCAGAAAGTTGTGCCAAATACACTTTTGCAGACACTGGCCTGCTTATGTTTGATAAAGTACAGAAGCATGTGAGTTCACCACATGCGGTGCTGGTTCTTGCCTCTCTGGCAAGCTCATGGAACATCTGTAATTGTTAATGTCCGAATAGATCACAGTAATAGTTTATGATATGTCAAGAGGGGTCTAATAGCCATACCACAGAGCAGAAACAAGGTTTTATTGAACTATTTGTCAAGAGTGAGCCACTTCAAAGATTGCACAGTAAATTACAGTGTAAAACACTGCGATTGGCCAACCTACAATAAAATACAGTGAATTATTGTAGCCTGAGATATTGCTCTTCAGGGGGGGATGTAATTGTTCCCTGTGCCTGTAGTCTAGGTAGCGTGGAAAGACGCGTGTGCATGCAAACACCCAAATTCACAGACACTGAGATGTCTTGACATATGATCATCTCCCTGCAGCCAAAAAGCACTCCAAAAATGTTTAGTTCATTAGTTTATCAGGACAGAGAAATTGAGGCAGAAGTAAAGGAACAGCATGTTGCCTACAGGACATCGAGGCAATGAATGAGAAAATCATTTGTCTGCTCTAAGTTGCCACATGAATGTTACAGTAAATTGCTTACAGTGGTACCCATCATTATGCATTTATTTGCTGGTAGTCCTGCAGCCTATAACTTTTCAAGCGAACTTTAGTAGAAGTGAATAAGTATCTTGTGGGTACAACGCCAATCAATCAAACGAATGATTGACTATTACTTCTGTCATTAGAGAAGACTGTGAGGCTTTCAAAATATTTAATCTCAAACAAGGGTACTGCAGTGCAGCATTTGCTGCTGTATCATGAGTGTGTAGGATAAGTGGGACCTCAATGATGGCTGTATCTAAATCCCATAAACAGGAAAAAATGCTTAAGAATCATGATCATGTTGCTAATGTAGCTGAAGAGATAGAATTTTAAATGCAAAGGCAAATAAACTAATTTATGGCTTTTCTACTTCACATGTGATATGGAATGAAGATATGTACATACAGTACATACAGCTAGAACTGCAACAATTAGTTGACGAATTGATTAGTTGCCAACTATTAAATTAATCACCAACTATTTCTACGGTCAATTAATCATTTTGAGTAATTTTTTAAGAAAAAAAGTCAAAATTCTCTGATTCCAGCTTCTTTAATGTGAATATTTTCTGGTTCCTTTGACAGTAAACTGTATATGTTTGAGTTCTTGACTGTTGGTCAGCACAAAGCAAGACAACTGATGACGTCATCTTGGACTTTGGGAAACGTGATTGACTTTTTTCGCTATTTTCTGACATTTAATGGACCAAACAATTAATCGAGAAAATAATCGACAGATTAATCGATAATGAAAATAATCATTAGTTGCAGCCCTACATACAGCTTTCAAACACACAATTTTAGTAAAATGACAGCACTGATCCATGATTTTGTTGTGATCAACCAATGGTAAACCACCTTAATAAAACCATGACACTATTTTTAGTTAACACACTGATCTACTTTGCACAACTGTGTGTTAGGTCTTGTAAGGATCACAATAACTAGTGTGTGAATTTGTGGATTTGACTATATGTGTGCGGTTGTGGACAAAAACAGGTTATCTTCAGAGAGCCGTCCTCAACTTCTCATAAAATCAGCTCATTCTGACAGCAAATCCTCAGCGTGTTGCTTAATCTGAAAAAAACAAGTGTTGAGTGTCACATGCAACATTTTCAAACGCCCTCTCTCTGTCTGAAAGGTTGCTCACAGCACAGTACAGTCAGAAAATATTAGGGCAGTGACACATTGTTTTGCTGTGTTGGCCCTGTTATACAGCATATTGCATTTGAAATAAAACAATGCAGCTTCCATTTGATGATATTAAAATCCACATCAGACTAAAAATAATGC
This sequence comes from Thunnus thynnus, assembly GCF_963924715.1. Classification (NCBI taxonomy): domain Eukaryota; kingdom Metazoa; phylum Chordata; class Actinopteri; order Scombriformes; family Scombridae; genus Thunnus; species Thunnus thynnus. The sequence goes on along the minus strand of NC_089520.1, from coordinate 15,728,328 downwards.
CAAATATCAATTTATTTGGAAATCAACAGTGTTTGGGGGCCTCTGTGTATCACTGTTCTGAAACATGACTCAACCTCTGTGTTGTTGCCTGGGAAACTCTTGGTAGCGTAGCTCCTTTAAGGAATAGAGCAGTGCGTAATGTGTGTGTGTGTAGCGAGTGCGTGGTTGAGCGAGCGGCAGAAAGGTGACGGATAAAGGTGACGGTGAATGTGAACAGAGCAGAGGAAAAGGTTAGCAGTAAAGTGTTAGCCTGGCAGTAAATGTACAGTACAGACTACAGTGTGTGAGTTAATAAATGCTGCAGCTTCTCAAGACCAAGAAAAGTTTCATCCGTTGTTTCTCCAACTGCTGGAAAAGTGAAAGGGGTTAGCTCCAAAGTTTGTTAGCAACAATGGGTCAGCCTATCTTGACCAGGCTCACTTAAGGTGGACTGACCTTTAAGGTGAACCACCTATTCTCATTTCAGTGTGGAGAACAGAGAATGGAGAAAAGTGTAGCCGCTGAGTTTTGCTCAGCACACATCACTGCCATCCCCCCTCCCCACCAGCCGGCACTGCCACCACCCCGGAGCAGTCAACCTAGGGGAGACACTGCACAGTTTTAGAGGGCAGAAAGTAACAAGTTTGCCTAACTTTGTGGTTATCATATTTGTTACTTGGTTTCAAGTTCTTTGTATTCAGCCAGTCTATGGCACACAGATGCTATCTTCTCAACAGCTGGTATCTGGTGATGCTTTGCCAGGCCTGTACTGCAGTTACCAGCAATTCTTGTTTGTTTTGGGTAGTTTTGCCTTCAGTCTGGTCTTGAGCAAGTGAAGCACATGCTTTGGTGAATTTAGGTAAGGTGATTGACCTCAATCCACCATTGTCCTTTGTTTGAAAAACACATCGATTTGAACACCCTCAAACACTCAGTACTTTAACCTTGTGTCCATTGTTAACTTAAATCCAATGTGGAGTAGAAAACATAACAATGAAAAACGTCAAATCAAAAACATCTGTCCTAATACTTTCTTTCTGACTGCACTGTGTGGGATAACTACTTTGGTTCAAATAATCATTATGTCAGATATTAGTGATTAAATGATTAAATTAAGGATACAAAGGTTATTTCAATCAAATTCATTGCAGAATACAGACAGCACAAAATGAATAACAGTATAACAATATGAAAACATTTGGGCTAGAGGGCAGAGCTGCAATGACTTTAAAAAATAAATGGTCTCATCGCATCTATTTCATGTGTGGCATTTTACAGGTGCACCACACACTTAAAGTGCTGTTGTGATTCAAAACAAAGATGGTCCTCACCACACATCATCACTTACCACAAACAATGTGAACACAATATCCCTAAATTGAGATTAGAGCCGAAAAGATTAGTTGATTATAAAAATCAAATAATCAACTATTCCTTTAATTGATTAATTGTTTGAGTAATTTTTTAAGCAAAAAAGCCAAACATTCCCAAAAATAAATACATTTAGTTGTAGCCCTCTTTGAGATTTCAGCTTTAAAATTCTGAAAGAAAAATGCTTGATATAATTATACTGTTATAATAGTAACAACAACAACAACAATAGTAATACTGTTCAGATAGTCAATGCACAAGCTTGATTCTTACATGGGTTTTTAGCTACATTATTTATAAGAATCTGCAATCTGCAATCGACGGCTAATTGATAAAGAGTGGTGGAAATACAGAGAAAGAGAGAACAAAGATAAAGACATGAGACAAAGACAAAGAGAACATGATCACCAAGGAGCATTGTGAGCACAGATGGATTTCTGAATCCCCTTCACTCTGCAGGAATCCTGTTGCACAGCTTTAGTGGTATTTAGACAGTCTGTGTCAGTCAGTAAGCATTGGTGCATCAGCAGGGCCTTCATGCAGTAACACACTATGTGAACATAAAAGTGCTACACGATTCTCTGTAACCTGCATTTGTTTTGCATTAATACTATGCAATTTATAAAGTAGCAACACAAAGTAGCAGTGCATCACCATCTTAAAAGTAGTATTGCTATGATGGCTACACTGCTTCAGAACAGCTTGTTCTGGAAAAAGAGTGACAAAGCGTACAACACAAGGACACCTTCAATGCCACAACAATTCCACACAATGACAAATGATTGTGACTACTGAAAAGCCTTACTGTTGTAGGGGTTATTACTCTCAACATCAATACACACCAACAGAGCACAGCGTTGTTTCAATCTGAACTCCTGCAGCTGATATTTTTTCCAGAGATCAAGGTTCTTCACATCCCCAGTCCTTGTAAACGATCTTTAATATGGTAAGCCCTTGACCTGCAGCATAACACTGACACAAAAACTCAAAACCATTTCATATGTCTTTATTACCTGAATGATGCAGTACCATATCTGTCAATGCCACATAAAATCCTCCATACAGTATCCCAATCCCAGTTCATGACCTTTGTGGCAGGCTACCAACAGCATCATGAAAAGCCGTCCATAATGAATGAACATGAAGTGGAGATAAATTACTTCTATCTACAACAAATTGGACATACAGACAGTAAATCTTCCAACCTTGGTGTCAACACATCTTTAAGATTAAAAATACTATATGATGCCAATACACAGGTGTGAAAATTTTGACAGCCCATTACTCCATCCATGCTGAGGTGGATAACCAATTCTTGAGCAGCCGTGCTTAACTCAAAGGAAAAATGCACGGGAAAGATAAACTTTTTCTCTACCTTTTATTCTGATGACTCACTCTTCACCCATGGGCATGACATTTGAATTCTAGTTCTTAGTGTCTGCAGCTTGCTTCAGGTTAAGGTTTTTACAATGTGCTATACACACTAGTTCTCTGTTTTCCAAAAAATGTTGGTACAAGAAAGTTCACAAAAGGCTAAACTTCTTCATCTCTTATGTAATTATTCACTTTGTGTGCCATATATTTGCATATTTGTCAACTGTCATTACTGCCAAAAAGTTAAAGGAACATTAGCTTGTAATTTATTCAAATTTACTTGGGACTGCTTAGCTACACAAGTTTGGGTGACCTCCATTGTTAAAATAATACCTATTTGGTTATGGTAAGAGAACAATCATGGTCATGGTTAAAAGAAACCAATGTTGACTGTCATAGGAAACGGGAAGTGAACTGTGGTCTCTCATTTTTTTGTTGCGTTGACCCATCCAACCACCCTGACCTTCTCCCTCTGCTGACTTTGTGGCTCTATAACAACGTCATACTATTTCCTCTTTTGCTCCCGATGGACAAGAGTCATAATTCCTGTGGCTGCTAGAGAGCTTTGTCACTTCAGCATGAACATATGTGTTTTTGGGGCATTTGCTGAAATGACTGGTGCAATGTTTTTTCTTGGGAGGACAGTTTCAATTTACAAAACATTGGGCTACTTACTATGAATTACATGAGAAACATAGCATACTGAATATGAACATGACAAATTAAACATACACTTTCATTTTGCTCTTGTGAAAAGATGTGTTCAATAACAGTGAAGTTTTTCATTGAGAATACTGGAATAATGTTTGTTGGTTGAATAATGTTTGGGACTTTTATAATTAATATACAAAGGAAACCATATTATTCTCTCCACAGAAACTAAGGAGATCATTGGTAATTTAAATAGTTGATTGGTGAAGTTGTCGATACTGTTGTTTTTCTAACTTCTTTTGACTTTCTTCAGTGGCACTAGCATTTAAGTAATGGTTAAAGGCGTTTCCTACTGCATGTTAACCTCCATGGATCTCTTGAGGTCAACTATCCTTGCAAGAAAAATGTTTTTCAGCTCAGATGGAAAATAACTTTCAAAGAACAAAGCTAACATGGTTTCCCAATTTCCAGTTTTTCAGAATACAATCAGTGCTAATACAGAGGAGCTTAGTTTTTGGCCGGACCTCAAGGACAGGCTCTATAAACGCAAATGTCTGTCCATCACTCACTGACTGAGTGATGAAGTGACATGGCCGAAAGCCCCCAAATCTTGGGACAGCCAAGTATCCCAGAATGCATTTCACACCAACCAGCAGCGATAGCAGAGATTACGCTGTTGTAATTTTTGCCGTATGACTGTTAATATGTCACTTTATTAAGTTTTAATATTTTTTCAGGTGTGAAAGTAACCATTTAGATTCCCAATATGTGGTCAGTTTATCCAAGTAACGCCTATTTGGAAATTTGTAAAGTGAAGCTTCATATTTTTACTGGACAGAACAACAGAGCTGCCTTTGGGGCTCTATATGTACAGATATCACCACATTTAAATTAACATAAATGAATGAATGAATGAATGATCATACTGCATCCTCCCGTCCTCGGAAGTTTGTACTCCTCAGTCCAAACTAGCAAGTGCGCAATTCCAAACTTAGAGTACTTGGTATATGAGAAAGGCCCCATGTCAAATTGGCTTTAGTCAAAGCCCAGTGCACTGCCTGGGGGCTTGGTCACCACATGTCACCACTTACTATATCCGTCGTTTTGAATTAAAAGCCCTCTAGCATTTCATATACAGTCCAGCCATATACTAGGTTTTGACCAAGTATTATTTTTTTGGGACCTAATTTGTTATTTCATACTCCTAAACAAAGAGGAATTTTTGTTTGCAGATGCTCTATTTTGAGTGATTCAATTAGTTCCTGCCACTGAGCATTTGGCAATGAGTTATCCATATCAAACAAGATGTGCACTCCCACAATGCAACTTAAAAAACTCCCACTCTTTTCTAATGCCACATAGTCATGCACAGTGAATTCTGTTTCGGAGAAGTGTAACACAGAACAGCAAGTCAGCATGGAGGAACTTAGGTGACCACTCAGGAGGTACCTGCTGTGCCTCATACGTGGCAGGAATTTTAAGCCTAGGAGGTGGGAGTATGAAAGAAAAAATCCTAAAAACAATGCATGTATAAAAGAGAAACAGAAACATATGACCCTAAGGGTATAAAAGAGAGCAAACAAAAGTAATATATGAACTAAAGTATTACAAGTTAGTTATCCAAAAGTTTGTCACTTACATTGGTGTAATGCATAATTCCTTGAAAATGAAATGCTGCAAGTCCCTTTAGTCTCACTGAAGGCTTTGTTGAGCAAATGGCTTGACCTGAATGCTCCCAATACAAACAGCCCACTGTAAGCCTTCTAATGTGCGGTTTACCCTGGAGTCTAGATTATCTAACTGCAAGTGCTGAATGTCCACTTTTGCCAAGACTCAGAAATCAGGCAAGTTGACACAGCATGGCATAATTACATATTCCTTACATAATAAGGTAAACAGTAGCATAAAGCTGAACTACATAATAAAATGTTGGCTAATAAAAAATGTAATTTCTTATTTGAGGGTATAGTGCAATCTGGTAGCTGCAATTGGCACAATTAAACACACTGCACCAAAGTAGCTATTTGAAGGGCACTGTTGGCAAGCAGCACTATCAGTCTTTCTGGATGGCTTTTAGCATAACAGCAGTCAGTTTATAGGTCGAACAGCCAAATATTTTCGTAGCAGAGCTGCCAACATCTAAATGGTGAAAAAAACACATAGTAGTTGTTCTTTAAGGGGGACATATAATGCACATTTCCAGGTCTATATTTATATTTTGGGGTTCTATTGGAATATCTTTGCATGATTTACAGTTCAAAAACTCTTTATTTATCTTAAACTGACCCTTTATGCAGCCCCTCAGTTCAGCCTCTGTCTAAAACAGACCGTTTTGGCTCCTGTCTCCCGACAAGTCCATTTTATTCAGACTGACCAGCTTCCAGAAGTTGCCCTTCAGCACTAAATAAACAGTGGCAGTAAGATTTCACTTTTTTTCTCATTCTTTGCTCAAAATGGAAACTTGTCAAATATACATGTTTGAGCCGTTATCTGATCCAAAATATGCGAGTGGACAACACAAACAACCCATGGAACAACCTTAGCAACAACCTTAGCAATAGAGGCTATGGGACGGACGGCTGTTTGTTGGCATGAGTGAACAATCTGACGTCATCACGTCGAGGACATAGAGGTAAAATTGCAAACAAAGTGCTCAGAGCAGGCTGAAGCCTCAGTTTTTGACTTTCAGGGAGCATTTTACATATGTACCCCTCAAGTTTTGGAACTATGACAATGTTTAACGAGACATAGACAGGGGACTTCCTTTATATACCCAATTAAGACAGCATGGCTGTATGTGTGAAAACCGTGGCCACAATATTGACACAAATCCAACTGAAGAAGGCCTAAATTATTGTTCAATTTAACAAAGAAAGAAAGAAAGACAGAAGCCTCCTCAGTGTAAACAATTTAAATTGCCTATCCAATGCTATAAAGATGAGTTTCAAAGAGGAAGCTGACAGTGCATAAGTTACTAGTGTAAAATCGAACACTAACATTTTTTTCGAAGTGACAGATATGAAACAACTCTGATCTCAAGTTTTTAATTGGCACATTTGGACAGCCAAAATGACAATCCCATTTATCACCCTGGGATAACACCATGGACCATGTGCATTCAATCAAGCTACTGAGCAAGATGGAAGGAGGAGAGGAGACAGAAGACAAAACAGAAAGAAACGACTCAAGGAATATAATCAGACACTGATTTTTCATCCATCTGTCCAGAGATTCTGTGAGGACCATAACGCACGCCTGCAGTACTGTTTTTGATTGTTGCAGTGAGAATTTGTCATGGTTAAATTGATTCAAACACTGTGCCATGATATGCAAATGACAGACTGAAGGAACACTGAATGTGCAGCAGTAATTAACGGTCTTAAATGGCTCATTAGAATTCATGATTTCATTAAATAATCAAGTATTTTATGTGCAAACATAATTAAATGGGCTTTTTGTTGTTGTTGTTTTCAAGATTTACCTAAATGGTGAATTGATTGTCCATTGCTTTCGAGTTCGCTCTGTTTTGGCCACATTTCTGCAAACAGATTCGTTCAACCACTCTACCTCTATAAGACATTCATAATTGTTGCCAAGGTGTTTGCCCCCTCAGCGCTGTCCAGCATGCAACAATTTCCCCAGCCCACTTAGATTTCACACGCCCAAACACACACACACACACACTAAGATGTCAGCTCTTACTACTTTGCAAAAGCAAACAATGTAATTATGTATGCATTATTCATTCACACAGTACCAGAGGAACTACTGTTTATGAGGTAGATTTATGGAGATGGCATTTTGCCTTTCAAACTCAGACCTTTATATATTTAATGTTAGCTTAGATGGAAATTCAACAAACTGGGTCTTGTTTTCATGGTTTTGGCCATCACTCTTGTGGGCAACCCAGTAATCTAAGCCACATATTTGGAAGTGAAATCAAAAGTGAAGACACCTGAAGTGATCATCATAATCAGCCAGGGCATTTTGAATGTGCATGTGTGTGTAATTACAGTAAGTACGGTAGGTAAAGGTAGGAAATAACTCTGCAAGGCTTCACAGTTGTTTTCAGCAGATTGTTGAGGATACAGCTGCAGTGTCCACCTTTGTTTTCACTTCACAATAATTGGTTTAAAAACTGAAAATGTGATGTGGTTATATACTGCAATTGGTTTGTTTAAAACAAGTCAGATTGTTCATGGGATTCCCTCACCTATCTTTTCCATCATGCAGTAGAGCCCAGACGATTCTGGAAATACATTCAAAAGAGTGGTACGTCTTATTAAAAAACCCTCTCATTTATTCAAGATATTTTTCTGTTAATCGGATCCTTAGCTTTGTAACTTGAATGAAATGACAATACATGAGAGGCTCAAACCAGGCTATATAACACTCAGTGGTGTGAAGTTGTCTATCATCTGAAAGCCTTCAACAATTATCATAAACTTACTATATATCTCAAATCACTTCGGCTTTAGAGTATAGTAGGCTAATCATATAAATAAAATAAAGTAATGGCAGCCCGAGAAACAAGTAAACCTCCACTATATCGTTGACTTCATCTTCAGTTGTACTACTTTGAGTTGTACAGTACTGTTGGCAGGGCAAAGTAAAAAGAACAATTTTTTTTTTAAAAAATGAGTCGCCCTGTTATATCATGAACCAATCATTATGTCCTCAAACTGTATAACATGAAGACAGAAGACGTTGCATTTGCAGGATACATCCGCAAAAATAGAAGTGGGGAATAAGAAACTAATTGGTTGCATCCGTCCCAATCTGTACCGCTGCATACCTGCGGCAGAATGCAAGTCTCTGTGGCAACGACAGCAGACAGACTGGGTAGCAACAGTGTGTCATTCCTGCCGACGCATCTCACTACGGATGCCAGGGCATCTCCCGTTATCACCGACTCTTCATCTGACAGCGGTCTCCTAACAACCACGCGACATGGACAAACTAAAGAGGGAATGCAAAAGCTAGAACGCTAAGAATTATCTCCCACCACCACCTCCACTAACTAACTGGATATGTGGGTGATATTTTCCAAATCGGATGCGTGTCATACCTGTTTCTGCTGTTCCAGGAGGCAGAGGAGGAAGAAGAAGAAGAGGAGGAGGAGGAGGAGGAGCAGGCGCTTCAGGGTGAAGATAGTTGCCGCATTTAGAAGATCAGGAGTTAACGTGTTGGAAATGGAGCTTGTGCTGTAACTAGCAGGGACGTGGTGCCTCTGCCGTCCAGTCACGACGCACGTCCCGTCACTTTGCGCACCGCGGTGACTTTTGGCGCACAGCTGCACCAAACTGAACCAGGAGCCCAGTTATTGTGCAATAATATCTGAATCAAATGTGAGGGTTTATAGAAGCTTGCCTGCTTGTGTTAAATTCAGAGAGGGGTCTAACCGGTTTTGTAATTAAAGGAAGGTTAAATCATGACTTCAGTATAATGGAGACAAACAATAGCTAAAGTGAGTTGCAGTGCCTTTTACATCCTCATAATATACAACTGACATTCTTCTAGATTTATAAAGACTAAACTGATTAAATGGAGGGGTAACTGAGCTTTGGTAGTTTTGTCATCCACTACCTCTCTGCTTTGAGTTTCAAACAACAGTTTCCTAACTTTAAGACAGCATAGTTAGCCTAGCCAAGATAAAACGTTAAGCTAATTAACGTATATAAACATTAACTTGCTGTTTGATTCTGGTGAATTCCTACTTTTTGCCTCGAGGCCCAACCTTATCAGTTCACCATATCTCCTCATCAGGCCCCCAATAACAGTCACTCCCTTACTTACCTACAGTTTGCCTCAGTTTGTTGTGTAAACATCGTTTTAACGATGTGAGACTATTGTGTTGTGATTAACCGTTAACGTTAGCTCGATAAGTAACGTTAATTACATTGTTAGCTAGCTATTATGCATCTGAAAAACTCCAAGAAAAACTTCAAAAAAAAACACTTACCGCAGTTTTGAAGACATTTCCAGGTGCCTCGGAGATTCTACCATCACAGTGAACTGAAAAATATTCATTTTGCTGCTAAATGAATATGTTAAACTCCTTTCATTAGTTGTGAGTCTGTTTCTTAAAGCAAACAGAGATGGCTGCCGGAGGAGACATGTCTCCATAACGCAACATTTATATTTAACACCAAGGAGAAGAAAACATTGCAGCTAGTTTTGTTCCACAGACAAACATCAACATGCTCAAAAATGAAAGTAAGATTAAAACAAGATAAATGAACCTGTCAAAACGTTTAAGTGTTGTGTAGCACAGCCTGAATGATACTTAATATTTGAGACAGAAACACCAATATTGATATTTTACCCCCTAAAAAAATGATTACAGTATATTCAAGGCTGCAGTTATCACTGAGGACTCAGAGGTCATGTATGAAATTTAGCAGTTTTAGTAACCTTTGTCTTTTATAGCCTGGTTCCAGTATTTTTTTAAATTCTCAGTTGACCAATTCTGACATATTTTAGGCCAACAAAAAATAATAATAATGATTCAGTATTTTCCATAAGAGAATGTTATTCCTGGACTGTGGACAAGGCTTTGAAGCAGCTTTTCGAAAATGCAACATAAATGAAGACTAAACTGAAAAAAATATGTTTTATGAAAAATCCAGTGCACCAGAGTTTCTGGTGCATTGGGGAAATATTTCCAAAATCCTAGCAATGGATATTTTGGCCATATTTCATTTGTTTCATATAAACATATATAAACACATTTTCCAAAGGATCCCTTATTTTTAGAATTGTGTCTACAATGTGTACTGAGCAGGACTTTTTACAATGTTGTACATTATGGCAGCACTGTCTCTAAAAAATAAAAAAAAGGACCCTTGAACACATCTTTTGGCATTTCTGTAACCCACTAATTTTCTTATTTATTACCTAACATCCTGTATGTCGACATCAATATATCTGCAGTACTCTAGTATTGGCCTGCTCAATTTATTGGTCAGTCTCTAGTGTGTAGTACAAGGTGCTACAAGATTTTTGGCATTAAGTTAGTTGAATCCAGTAATCGCCAGGATTTAATTTATGAAATCATGGCAACATACGTCATAAGGAAATGCACAGAGGTCATGTTATGTGGGTCTCTGCTCATACAGGCAGTTCTCGGCAATGTAGACAAACTGGTTTAACAAAATATTAAAAGAGAAAATGAACTTGTCCTTGCAAAGACAGGGGGATATGGCATTCTGCAGTTCAGTAGACAATAAGCCAAGAATCGCAGCAGCACTGGGATCAAGAAAATGAGAAAATATTTGTTGCAATTCAAAAGAGTTTATATAATGAGAAAAAGGCAAGTAAGGAAAAAGGAAGTAATAATGACCCAATAAATAACAGCGCAAAATAATTAACTTCTCTTTCACAACCCATTCTAGATTTAGGTTTTCAAGCCAGCCCTGTTCACTACATTCTGTCTTTGAGCTCTAATGTACAATCTTTGTGAATTAAAATGGCCTCAAATGGCTATACCTCCCTGGCATTGGGTGTCAGGTGAATTCCATTCATTTGGCCTCTCAGGTCACACAACTTCTACAGCCAAAATAACAAACATGCCTACTTTTTTCATCCTCTTACCTAGTGTGCTTTCTTGTTTGAGGTTGTATTTGCTGCTGTCATTCTGCAGTGGGCAACATGCAGGGCGCTGAAAATTGATTTACTGGCAGAGATTTAGATTTTTCCATTACGCAGTAGGCCTACACACGTGTTGCCAGGGTGGGTTGGTTGGAAACAGCCCTTATTGGCCTATATATCCTTGAAAACACACCTCTTTACTCTGCACTATGGCAAAACCTTTTGTTCACTGCTCAGTGTATCACTCTGTAATGAGTTTTGTTGTCCATCATTAGAGTTAGATGACAGTGGTCATGTTCACTCCACCCATGCTGCATACTGTACTCTGTGATGTCGATCAGCAGATGGGTCGCTGACCTGCTCTCTTACCCGGGCCGGGGCTGTGTGCAGAGGCACAAATGGAGCAGCAGGAGCAGATGGGGCGAGACGGATGAGAGGAGGATGAGACAGAGATATGTGCTTAATATTTAACCAGTAAAGCAGCATGCTGCTCCACCCAGGGAGGGGGAGGATAAAAATCATTACACCGAAGTGACACTGATGATGGAGATGCTGGAATTCACAGGTGGAAAGTAACTAAGTGTCAAATAATGTACTGCTGACATTTTGAGGTGTTTCAGGAGACAAAAGGTTACACTTTACACTACTTTCCAGGGGGAAATACTGCATTTGGGTAAAAATATACCCCAAAATATCAAATATTTTAAAAGTTATAGTGTATGTTAGATACATCTTAAGAGTTCTAGAGAATTTACTAAAACTATAAACGCTTTTCTTTCTTTTTTTTCACCTTTTTTAAATTCTTGCCTGCCACCCTTCTCTCTTTCCTTCCTTCCTTTCCCTCTTTAGCCAAGCAACATGAAAATCCCAAATACATAAGTGTACTGTGAGACAATAAAAAAATGTGAGATTTTTCCATATCATTTATACCATGGTAGCTATTCCTGAAATATAATTCAATTGAAGAACCTTTATGTGACATTTAATCAGTTCACTGGATCAACCAATAAAAGACATTACTGCAGAACTACTTTACTGTATTACAGTATATTGTATATCACTACCATAATATAAAATTAGTGTATTATGCTAGGATAGAGAATTGTATAAATATTGCCAACCCTTGTGCAAAACTTAACTCTCTGAGTCACCACACTTCACCTTTTAACATCAATGTACATTTTACTGTTTATGCTTCTACTTAAACCTAATTTTTGAATTCAGAACTTTCACATGCATTTGGAGTATTTTAATTCTTTGTTTTAACTAAAGTTAAAGATTTGAGTTCTTCTTTCACATCTGTGTAATATACTTAAGCCCTGATAAAACAGACACAGATGAGCTGGTACTTCTCTGATGTATTCATGGTTAATTGCTGTGCTTTTACAATGTTTGAGGGCAGAAGCTGTTTACTCTCCTGTGCCGGTGCTGATGGTGGAGCAGCCTGCAGTGAGCAAATGTTTATGAACATTAATAGGCTAGTATAAGATTAATTGTATACTTATGTGTTTAATTTGGATGCAAATTAGTAGTAAATTTATATCACGGTGCAGTAAAGATCACCAGAAGAGAGATTCTGCAGCAGCGCCCCCAACTGAGAGTTACCTCAACTGTCAACAAGCAGCTCTCCCTCCTGGCCCCTTTATTAATCAACACACACACACATACACACACACACACACGACTACTCACTATATTGGCTGCAGAGGCAAGCTGCAGACCAGTGGGAACCAGGTTTCACAGACACAGATTAACACCATGCCTGTGGATGTCAGTACCCTACAAAAATCCCCTGGAAAGCCAAGTCAGCCTGACGCTATGTTTAAATCCTCAACAGTCAAACCGGACCTCAAGGTCACCCACATTATTAGAGAATAATGTAATGTTCAACATGGAGTCTCAAGTGACCTTATTAACTTTTAAAGTTTTTAAAATGAATGACAATGTCTCTGTATTCTTGTCTACAGTCAAACTTTTCTGGCATTCTTTTAGTTTAATTCTCATTGTAAATAATTTCTGCACTGACTGGCTGCTAGAACTAAAAACTAGGACTGAGGCATCTTTCAAATAATAAATGGAAATTGCAGGATGACCCAGTGGAAGATTAATACATCTTTCCATGGACAGCTAGTTACTGGGTCAGCTGTAACCAGAACATGTGAGATAGTACTCTCGCTTTTCATTTGCTCAAACCTGAAACTAGAGTTCACTGTCAGGCTAGACAGTGTGGCGCTGACATTAAAAAGTCCCCAGGTTACTTCGATTCAGATGGTTAACAGCAATGAACATTTAGCATACTTATCATAATTGCAGCAGACATTAAGACGCTGCTTTGGTGTTGCAACATGTAATCAGAGGAATATCACTAGTCAGAGGAACAGCGTCTGTATCAATCTTCTCATCTGACTCAAGGCAAGAAAGCAAATAAGTGTAGCTCCCAAAATATCAAAATATTCTTAAAAAATTCATTTATTGCTGCTGAAGGGATTTTTAATCCATTTTGTAGCTTTTGTTCGCTGATCTTGCTGTTTAAGAAAGCAACATGAGTCAGTCAAAATGTTCAAAGACAAAACACATTTTTCCATGTTGTTAGAAAAGTCCGACTCCAGGCTCCCACAGACACGGTGTACAGCGAGTCTCTCCTCGACAAACTGAGGTTTGAATGAGCAGAAAGAAAAAAAAAAATACATGTTGGTTTTTAGTCGCCTTTGATTTATTCCATTTGTCACTTATAATAGTACATTATCCATTTGTTGCTCTTTTTTTTTTTTATTACAGAACCCTTTTGTCCCCGAGGTACAGCAGCCCAGAAATCCATTTCACCTTTCAAATGCCTTTACAATTGTCAAAGGATTCCCAATGCAATGAGCAGAATAGGTTTATCTGTTAAATTCAAAATGGTGTGTAAGCACAATAGGCCAAATTGGTTTCCCAATTATGAGCCACTGCAATAATTACTCTGGACTAAGCTCACCTCAAATAAGCCTCTAAAGGGAAGTAGCTTGCATAATTTTTATCACTAGCATAGTAGAGAAAAAAAAAAAAAAACATCCATTGGTAATACTGACAGCTAGACAGGTTACTCTTCCTTGGAATCCTTATTTCAACGTTACTGAAACACGAACCTTTGGCATTTCTTTCTGGTTAATTCGATGCCTGGTTTTCCTTCCACTGGTAGATTTCCAGTTTCCATGACTGGCCACTTCACACTTTCACATTTCACACATCTATCCAGCTGGTCTGTTCAGCTGTTGTGTTTGAACAACCATTCTGTTCTTGAAGTGCATCAATTTTCTAAAGAAGAATGTAAAAAGTTTACCGACAAATCCCTTCACTGTCCAGAATAAATATAGCTTTCTAACACATTGTGCTTTCTTGAAAAAAATTGTCACTTACATTTGGTGATAAAGTAAAGAGAACAAGGGAAAGAAACTGCATCAAGGAGAACGACAGAGATCCTGGCTAAATACGATGATTAATTAGAGCATCTTGGAATGCTTGTAACACATCGAAATCTTAAGTCATGCTAATTTGTGCCTGAAAGCGTCTTAAGAATTTTCAAGACATAGCTGATAGCGATTCTATGGGATGAACTTGACAGACAAGCCTGCTTTGCATCAGGATTTCCCTCCAAAAAAAGCATCTAAACAAATGACGCACATCGTGTTGTCATAATCCACTGTACATCAATGGGGTTGTTGTGACTTCAGAGGTAAAAAAACTTCATTCAGGGAACCTTTGATGTATCAGAGACAAAGGTTGACGCCAAGATCTTAAAGATGGCTTCTCATTCTCAGGATCTATGCTTCAGCTGTAGTGGGAAGAACTCTCACAAAAAGAGTTTTGGTGTCTAGAGATTTTACAGATGCATCAGATGGCAGCTCTGAAAAACATAAAGAGAAACTATGAGTGGAGAAATATTGTCAACCCAAAACCCTAAACTCCAAAGTTATTTAAGTTTATTCAAATACGATAATAAATAAAGATCTCAGCAACTCCTGTTATAAAGGGATATTCTTGAATGCTAATTGTGCCACCGTATTGTAGCCACTTACTCACCGATCTGTGCACTGAAGATAAGATTACATCTAACCCTCCTCTAGTAATCCATTAATTTTAAATGTAACCAATGTTGCGAGAAACAGAGAACTGAAGTCTAAAAGGACCACGCTAACGCATGGTGACTGAATAAAAAACTAAAAGCGATTTGATCAGTGATTAATAGTATTTGACAATATATTAATGTCACATTTTATTTTATGTTTTGTATTTACCAGGAACACAATTTTATTACAAAAAGTTATGAAGTGTTTTCTATATTTTTCTTTGTCAGTTGAAAACTCTAATGAAAAATATCCATAATCTCACCCCACGCACTGACTTATCCTTGGTTAATCAATAATGATGGTTAAATTAGGGAAAAAAACCTGTGTTAGAAACTTAATCTCTCCTTGCTTTCTTTGCTTTATATAATTAAAACAAACTGTGAGATGTGAAGCTAACTCAAATGGAAAACAAGTTAAAAAATCAAATCATTTAAGCATAAACATTAACATATCTTGAAGTTAAAATAAATAAATAAATAAATAAAAAAAAATACTGCTTTCACACCTGATCTGACTCTGCCTTTTTTTAATGTATCCCCCGGTACTTACTAGCTAAAATGTGACATTTTCTCTTCGCCAGGAATTACAACATAATTCCTTAAATTCCAAACCTGCACTGGAAACTACTTTTCTTATCAGTGGCCTCTTAGATAACGAAGCTAAAAACTATCAGATTCTTTCTCCTCACTGTATATCTGCCCTGAATTATTGGCTTTAACTCAGTTTAAGAGTTCTTCTAAAGTCGGTATGATATCCACCATCTTTTCATCTTACCCTGGGTAAGGTCCTGGTCCAGGTAGAGTTTGAGCCGTCTGCTGCGGAGGCCGAAAACCTTGGCAGCTTCAGACAGCAGGCCTGAGTAGTCAAGCCCATTCTGTCCCACTGGGTTCACCAGCAGGAGCGTGCCCACCTCTCCTGTCTGGCACTCTGGAGGAGATAGGAAGAGTGTTGAAGAAGACAGACTTTACTTCCTCTACAAATTAAGGAATGGTTTGCTTGTTGGTTTGGCTATTTTTGACCTGGGAAGGTACGGGAACAAGCTTTAGCCTAGCCATGGGAAAAGTGAGGAGACAAAACCCGGCTGATCAATTAGTGAATGTAAAGTAAGAAGGGCAAGGTTAAAGAGGCTGGGTGTGAATGACTTCAAGGATAAGGCTGCACAATGAACACTGAATTCAACACACAATGAGGGCTGGAGGTTTTCCAGTGGTGGAAAATAACAAAGTACATTTGCTTGAGTGTTGTACCTAAGAACAGTTTTGACATACTTGTACTTCGCTTACTTTATACTTCAACGCCAGAACATTTCAAAGGCAACTATTATAGCTTTTATCCTAGAGCATTTATTTGACAGCTGCAGTTACTAGTTACTGTGCAGATTCTGATTTTATATATAAACCAATGATGCACTTACAAATGTTTAAACTACCCAACATTATATACAGTATTTAAAATAAGCTCCATCTCAATCAGCAACAACATTACGTGCTACATAGTAAAGACTGAGAAATAATAATAATAATAATAATCCAATAATATAACACTCTGAATAGGCTGCTATTACTTATGATACTCTACATTATCCGTTAGTACTTTTGCTCTTAATACTTAAGCAAACTTTTAATGCTAACGTAGCATTTTTATGGAGTGGTATTGCTATGATCTCCGAGCTCCGATGCTGAAACATCTTCATAATCTAATAACAGTGACTGTATTATTGATCTCTGGAAAGGGTAGACATCGCTGCAAAGGCTCAGAGATGCTGTTGCATGTTTACACTGCTTTCATAGTTTATTTCTGCTACTTATCTTCTGCTAACTTGGACTTAGAACAGCTGAGAAATTGACAGTAATAAGTATGTCAAGTTTGAACACCCAGCTGGATGACACAAAAAGAAATGTGGGGCCATAATGCCATATGTGTTGAGTAAAATATAGTTTTGACTACACTAACCTTGTTCGCAGGACAAATTCAATGTTGTTTTTGGTCACTTCAGAGGAGGTGTTGATTATAATAAATAAAGTTAAGTAATGGCAGCGTTATACTTGAACTTAACTTTAGGAAGTGACTTATTATTTGTGCATGATCATGTGTGTGTTCCTGCATCTCTCACCAGCTGGCTGCGCGTTGCAGAGCAGAAGGTTCACATAAGGACATAGGAGGGTGTCGGTGGTGGGGGCGGGCCCAGGGGAGGAGGAGCCTGACGTCACCGACAACGTTTTACCACTCAAAGCCTGGAGGTCTGTTTTACTGGTCAGCTCTGTAATGAACACACAAACGTGCACACAAGCATGTGTACACAGACAGCACACAGACACACACAGACACACACGGAAGAGTTTTATAAGTTACCCAGATCATTATAAAAATGTCCCTTACTAGTTGTGTTTTTATGAGGTAACTGCAAGAAGGTAACGACATTCACTCATGTAACAACGTGGCAGAGGTGTCTGCTGTGACAATGGTTTACTGGCCTCACAAAATAGTTCAGAAAGAGCTTTTATTTCTGTCAGACTGGTCAAATGAGGTCTCACCAGTCCCGCCATTGAAGATTTGGAGCTTGGTGTTATTGGTTCCAAAGATGCTGCTGCACACTTTCTTCAGCTTGTCCACATCTAGACAGTTATCCCCTTTGGGGTTCTCCAACAGCACCATCCCCTCTGAACAAGAAACAGGATTACTTGCAGAGCCAAACAGTTCATACAGTTAATTACGGATAACACGAGGTGACGGAACTCATTCTATACATGAAAAGCTACATGAACTTTCGGTTTTGTAGAAAACATGGCATTCAACATATTTCATTATTTCACCTATTAGCAGATGATTTCTTTACACCAAAATGCAAAAATAACCTATGAGCAACTTCTATTGACAGTTTTACATTTTCTTGTCAGAATATTTCAGGCTGGAAAGCCAGACATCCTCAATCAATCAGTCAATCAATTTTTATTCTCCTGCATGCTCTACCTTGTTCTTTGTTGTTGACCTTCACTCTGAGGTTCACGTAGGTGCAAGCTGGTCCATTTAGAGGAGCCCGAGGAGCTGAAGATCCCTTTACTATAGTTAACTCCAAGTCTGAGCCCTTCAGCTACAACAAAGAAAATAAAGAGCATGAAAGAAGGAAACACAGAGAGAGAGAGTGAGACAGACTTTTCATAATTTTTACTAAAGTGTCCTTAAAACTAAAAATCAAACTTGTATGAACCCACAAATTTATTCAGAGTGGTAACAAGAAGAATGTGAAAACTTTGAAGCAATAAAGAAACGTAAACTTCATCATTTAAAAAGATCATTTCGGTATAAAATCACTCGCACTTATGATAACACAGACTGTCTGCAACTAGCATGTTTTATAAATGTGGAAAGTCTGTGCTATATAACAAGCTGCTTCTCAAACTGAGCTTCTACTACACAGTAGTACAGCAAACAATAATCTTGCTTGTCCTCAGGTATCCTTTCTTACCTGAGTCTTTTCTTCTATGATGACGCTGGCAGTCTTGGGGACAGGGAAGGGCAAAAGTGGAGCCTTAGTTGTAGCCAGGATGAAGTCAGTGTGAGCCTGGATCACAGAGGCCAAGTACTCCCCCTCTGGCTGGCTGCGGTAGTACACAGTAATCTCATCTGACGGCACCAAATGGCCCTAAGGGACAAGAGATTGAGTGGTAACTTGCAGATATGTAAACAAATAGCAAGTGCAGCCTTTTTACTTCAAAAATAAATAAAAAAAATACTGGAATTACTGGCCATGTAAATATGCTAAAAGTGCTGCTGTACTTCTTCAGAAAAACCTGTTATCCAATTAAAATGATTGTCAAGGATGCAAGGAATCCCAATTTTGCCGCAAGCAATTATTTTCAATGCTTTTTCCTCTTTTATAAGAAAATGAAATCTGGAAGAAACAATTACCTGAAGGAAGAAAAGAAAGAAGGAAGGAAGGAAGGGATAAAAAAAGAAGAGAGGGATTAAAAAGCAAAAAACCAGACAGTACAAGGGAAAAAAATTAGTCAGAAAGGAACAAGGGAAGATTTTTATTGGATGAAAGCATTGGCATTGCATTGTGCTGCCAGCCTCCTCTAACCTTGACACATTCAAACACATTGATCTCATCCTAATCTGCAGTGTGCAGCCGTGTGCACGTGTGCACAGCCATACACACATGCATATAATGGCTGTGTAGTACACACGTGTACACTTGCAAACACACACACACACACACACTCCCAATGCAGTATGTGGCTCAAGGGCAGAGGAATAACGTTAGCTAGATACAGAGGAGCAGTCAATCAATGGAGGAAGGTTTATAGGCTTTTCCTGCCAAGTCAAGGTACTGACCCTACCCTGAAGGGGCTAGTACAGTATATGTGTGTGTGTGTGTGTGTGTGCGTGCGTCGACACGATAGAGCTACAGAGAACTCCAGCTTGTGAGAAAAAAAAAAAGGGAAATGTTGACCCCTGTTTCTCAACCCTGCATATGCTCACACACAAAACACAAACACTGATAAAGACACACATGCACACCCACAAACTACTACCAAACATGTCAAAGAATTGTTAAAAAATTAATTCCCATCCCCGGGGTGGAAAATTCCTAACAGATCTCAGTTCGAAATAACTGGAGGAATTTAGCCTGGCTGGGAGCCAGTGCACACCATTGCTATAGGGGGATGGAAAAAACTGTTTGTTGCTTGTGAAAACAAGGGGCTGTTGGCTAATCCGTCTTTACTCCCCAGACCACTTCAAAGCTCTAACATTAGAATCTGAAAGGGGCCAGACTGTAATTAAGCTTCCATTAAGCCTGCCTTATGATGGAGAAACTTCTAACTGTGACGCTGCAGTGGAAAGATTTCAAAACTGCCTCGACCAAATTAGCATGGGACATAACGAGGGAGGGGGGGGAGGAGGAGGGTGATCAAAAGGACAGAAATGTAACAAAAATACAGAAAATATTTTATGCTGGGGGGGTCGATATTGCAACTAATAATTTGTTTCATTATTGATTACTCTTGATTAATCAAAAGTTTAGTCATATATATATATATTTTTTTTTTTCCTCAGCGTCCCGCAACTGTCTTGAATTCTACTTTCAACTATCCCAGATTTAACAACCATTATCCCAAACTGACGTTATTTTTTTTTCATTCTACATAAAAATATAGTTTAATAATGTTGTTTCAGTAACTTGCATCACTTCATTGACTCACTCTGTTCCGCCATGGAAGTTCTGCTAGTTGTTCCCTGCACTTGTATCTGAATAAAAAAATTGCCCTGGGTGTTTGGCCACAATTAGTTTTCATTATTCTTTTAGTCATTGGTTGAGTTACTGTTTCTTGTTTATTTCTAACTGTTTGATCAATAAATGCATCACTGCAGTGCAAATGCAAACCTTTTGTATTTCTGATTGGTATACGGTGATGGAAATGTACACACACTTTGAACATATCTCATAGTGCCCTTAATTATAATCATCTATTAATATATTATCTATATTAAATTTCATTTTGTTTTATTAATCTACATAACAGTTTGGATTTTTATTATAGCTACATTACAGACTGAATAACAATTTACTACATCTCTCTGTCGATGAGGTTATTTTTTTGTGAGAAAAACAGTGTTAGTGGAGCTTTGAGTTAAGATTATTTTTATCACAGTACAGTCAGGTAGGTGTGTTGAAGATGAGCTGCTGCTATCAGCAAGTACGCTGTTGTTCCAATTGCAGAACGATCATACTGCGTCCTCCTGTCCTCGGACATTTGTACTTCTGAGTTCCAACGTGTCAAGTCCAAACTAGCAAGTACGGAAATCCGAATTTGGCGTACTTTGTATCGACAAAGCCCTTTGATTAATTTTGTGTGTGTATGCGCTCAAGTGACATAGTGTTTTTTGTCATTTGAACACCTAACAATTAAAATGAGATATTTTCCATGATGCATAAATGTAATAATTTCACTTGTAATGATAAGTTTCTCTACTGTCCCAGACTTGTCCCAGGCACCGAATCTTTGTGTCTCAGGGACAACAGGACATCCGTAATTTTGAGGGCTGGTTGACTAACAGATTAATCAGAACTACTATATTGAACGAACTATACGAATGCAGGGTCTGTAAAAAGGATACTCAATATGACTGGCAACAAAAATAGTATTATTTAAAGATATCAAACAACGAAACCTCTTCTGGTTTCTACTGGATATACTGTATCTGTTGTGAATTTCTACTGCCAGGAGGTTAGTGTTGTCCTTCAAATAGAAACCAGCTATCAGCATTTTGTGTTTTTCTTTCCTTTTATGGGGGAATTTTGTGTAAATCCTTCTATCCCACTGTGTCATGTCCCTAAATACTTCTCATATTCAATTTAATTTGCCAAACAGTCATGCATTACACATGCAAACAATAGCCTTGGAAGATATTTTGTCTTCCAGTACCTCTCCTCACACTGTCTCAGTGGCATGTTGAGCTCACCCTGACACTGCCCTGATTACATGTATTGGCAAACACTTTCAACTATGTCAGATTATATTCATTAAGCACTGGATTGCAAAATTCAGTTGTAGCGTGTTAGGTGTCACTCTTGTTTCCACAGCGAGTAGTGCTCCTGAAATAATTGCCCCACCTTCTTGCGTAGTTTCTGAATGCGGTTGATGACCTCTCTGGCAACGCCTTCATCCACCATGGACTGGTCTGGGGTGACATCCAAAAGCACCAGGACCTAAAACACAACAGGGGAGGTTAAGCTAAATGTTAAACTGATGAGAAATGTGAGCGATGAACTGTTCTGATGATTCCAAAGACTGATAAGGATTTCTTCATTTTGACAGACAAGACTGCATCATATACAACATTCAGTTTATTTGCATTTATGAATGCCATAAGCTGGCTACAACATTTGACCAGGAATAGGTTGAATTTTGAGTCAGTGAAGGTTTAGTTTTCAAAAGTTTCAAAAGATCCTTTATGTAAGGTGAAAAACATAGATTACTGGCAATCATTATCATTAAATTTTTAAGTGGATAAATCATGGTGAAATGTTTCAGCAGCTACTTGAGCACAAATATTGATTTTTCCTCGGGACATAAAGTTTTGATTTGGGCAGAAAGGAATATGTAATGCTCAGAAACATTCTTGAAAAAGTATTTGACCCTATACTCCTTCTCTTTATTTTTTTATCAATCAACTAAATAAGAGTCAATTCCAGGTTGGTACACTTACTCAGAAAAGTTTGTTTACTCTCTAGTTTTAGTGCTGAAGTTAAGAATGAATCTAATATTTTCCTGTGGAGGTGGAGTTTTAAAAATCAGCAGTTTTTCAATCACTCTTATCGTGCACATCCAACAATTACTGCAACATGCAGTTGAGAGTTAACATGACATGAAGATCTTTAAATAATATTAATCTCCTGATATGAGTTTGCTTGGTAATACAGACTCCTTCAGCTATGTGCTACAATCCTAAGAAAGTAGGTTAACATCTGGAGACGACAAGCGCAACCTTTAAAATACAGAACTGTCTTGTAATGTGAACCATTTGTTTGTACTGTACAAAACGAAAGAAAAAAAAGAATCTTTCAGCCAAGCAGTAATAATGATAATATTGTTGTCAGTTTGAGTCATTACAGTAAAAGTAAATTGACTGACATGATGTGTAAGGCTGAGCTGCTGCCAGCCCTGAACACTGGAGAGGAGGAGGGAAAGAGATGACAAGGTGACAGAGAGAAGTACACATAGGCAACAGAGAAACAGACAGACAAAGAGAGGCAGACAAATGGGAGCTGAGGAGTCAGTGCAAGTGAGCGAGTGTAACAGAGAGAATTAAAAAGCCAGCTCAGTAAACTGGTATTAAGGTGCAGCCGTGTGGTGTGTATACGGTTGGAGGAGCACTGATTAGAGAGGGCCTGTGGGAAACGCATACATGCTGGTTTCCACTTAGCCGTGAAATGATTTCATACATCACACTCCTAGTAAAGACACATAAACGCATTTATGGTATATGGCAGCTTGGTGCAGGAGCAGCGGCAGAGAAGTGTTTATATTCTTAGATCGAGTTAATGTACATTGCACTTCGTAACCCAATCTAGACAACAACAGCAGGTAATCTATCAGTAAAGAGACAGACTGAGAGATGGCAAGTAGAGGGGAGAATGTACTGTACATGTATGTGTAATTTATTCATTATGTTACTAGAATTTTAGACAGAAAGGAAAAATTTCAAAAAGGACAGAAATAATGGAGATTGTTGAAATTGTTCCCATGAGCTGATTTTACCAGTTAAAATAACTAGCACAGTGGTGCTTTGAGCTGAATGCTAACATCAGCATGCTAACATGTACACAATGACAACAGGTTGTCATTCAGCAGGTACAATGTTTACCAGGTCTTAACTTAGAGTGTTAGCATGCTAACATTTGCTAATTAGCAATAAACATGAAGTATGGCTGAGGCTGATGGGAATGTCATTAGTTTTGCAGGTACAAATTTTAATTTTGACCTGATGGTGGCGTTAGATTAGATTTTATCACCACAGTGATTACAATTAATCCTGAGCGGGACTTTGAAGACATTTCATGGCAATCCGTCCAGTAGTTTATTCTTTCACTAAAAGGAAAAAATGGCAACTTGCTGTTTGCATAAGTGGAAAGGTCCCTTAATAGTTGTTTAAATATGTGAGTGTATGTTCGTGTACTTGTACAGAGCATGTTTCTGGCCTTAGACATGAAATGCATATTAAAGCCAATTTCTTGTTAACCAGTTATAAGACCCTTTAAGGAACCGGTATTAATTCTCATGAATCTGACTGAATTTCTAAATTTTGTACAGTTTACACTGGATTCAGTGACTGAATATAATATTTTAATATCCATTTCTTACAACATAGGGCCTTTTTTTAAGTTGCCTGAAAGCTGTCCTGTCTGAATGAGTCCCATACTGTCTTGCAAACAATGTCCCTTTATTAAGTATTCAATCTAATTTTGACTCCATGTTTCCTGAAGGTCACATTTTTGTCCATCATAGTGTTGAATTTGCATGCAAAGAAGTAGTATTTAAGAAGCATACCTGCGAGTCAGAGTGTGCTTCGTACTGCGCAGCTGTGCCAGAGCTCTGGTCGAAGGTGTACATCAGCCTGAGGTCCTCCTCATGAAGCTCATGTCCGTCCACCGTGATGCATCCTGAAAATTAAGCACAACAATAAGAAAACATTCATAACCACAATTGTTTATATGAACCTAAAAATACACATCATTATATAGCTGCATGCAATACCATTAATCAATTCATAGAAAAAAATGTGGTTTTATTATAATAAACATGCTGTTCATACAAAATTCAACAATATGGAACCCAACTGTATCTCAGCACCATCAGCCCATATTTCTGAATTACCATAAATTATACTATCTGTGGTCTGTGGAAACTGCTAATAGTGATCAAGTCTCTCTGGCTCAAATTGAGCACTATAAGCAGATGATTATTATAAACAATTTTTTTTTCTTTGTTGTTATTTCTCACACAGATTGCCATCTAATTGACATTTGTATATTTATTACATGAATATAAAGTAATCAAACAGACAGCTTCAGTTGATTGTTTCAGAATACAGTATAGCTGTTTTAAACGCTCGTTGTTTTGCTGCTGCATCTCATTGGCTCGTTTTTGGTATTTTGTCGTTAGCTTCGTATAGAATGTTTTTCATTGAGAGAAAATGACTTTCTTTTTCCCGTGATGATTACAACGTGTATGCAGCACCAGTCTCAGGTAGCCATCCAGAAGCTGACGGGTTACCGCAAAGTCATAATGGCGCTGCAGCCTATCATACGTGTATTGTGGGAGTAAAGTCAAAAAAATAGAATTACCATAGTTTAATATTTTTTTTCCATATGTTGTCATGTATGAAAAGACCCAAAATGAACACTGTAAGCAGACTACTTGATTACTACAGGCAAATTATTTAAACAGAATCTGTATAGGAATGATTGTCCCAAGCTTTTTGATCCATGTAAGTGGTTGATCACTGTACTAGGATTTTCCTTTTGGGTTGGGATACTCTCAATAACAATGATGTACGACAAAGTTATGTTGTAGGACGAAGAGAGCCAATTAGGAGGACTGCTCTCATATAAAGAGAGTTGGGTGTTGAATGAGATCTATTCAGGGAAATGTTTGAACTGTTTTGAAGGGACTAGATTAGATTAGGACTCAGATCAATCACAACACCCAAACACACATATTACTATCATTTGTGCAAATATCCAAAGCTTGATCAAAGATACTTAATGAGACAATTAATGTGATTTGTCAAACAATATTTGGAATTTGTGTTCAACTAAATGGTTGAGGTTTACTACAAAAAGAAAACATAAAGAGTATAAGGTTTCAGATGTTTTCCTGTGAAAAATCGAATTCTTGCAAGTAGAGAGATGTCTATATTTGTACACAACTTTCAGGCTTTTTGATGCTTATTATGATTAAATCAATGCTGGCTACAGACCCTAGTGAAAATGTGATGATAAACAATTTAATTCCCCTCCATCCTCCTCATTAAATTTGAATAATTGCCAGCTGATTGTGTGAAATTAGTCTTCATTCGGCCGGAGTTATCTTTGGAGAAAGATCCTAGAAAAGGTTTCAATTACACTGAATCATTCAGATTAAAGTCCTCTCCTAACTTGCATGCAGACCAAAGCTCTGTTTTGAGTTAGTTGGGGTGTGGACTAGTGTTTGCTTGCATTTTGAAATTCCTTACATTGCAGTCTTTCTGGTCACATTCACAAGAGATCTGAGCTTTTAAACAATACAGCAAACTCAATCTAGTCAGGTTTATATCTCGATTTTGCCAGTGGCAGCAATTACCCATGTCTGTGTTCTGACTAAAAACCATGACCATGTTTCTTCTCTCCTCTTCACTTCTCCACACCCAGAGGCCGGGTGAAACAGTCACTCCATTTCTCTCTAATCCCAGATTTCCACGCTTTGATTTCCTGTGTCCCTCCTCACTTCTCTGCTCTTTCGTCACCTCTTTTCTACAGCGTCAAAACGATGGGCTCGAAATTACAGGTAAGGAATGATACAACCAATTGCTGTGAACCCACAATCAAGTATCTGGCCAAACTGCTACCCTTCTAAGTCTAAATTATAAAGGTTTTGATTCGTGAATTCTGCAGCTAGAAATTGCTCAAAAGGTTAAAAGTAGGCTCTCAACTGGATGTGAGCTTTTCCGTTATTTTACTGCATCGGCGATAGAAGTAGACAATCCATCAAACGGATCATAATCATTATCAGTGACATTTGTTTTGTCTTTTTTTACTCCACCTTTTTCTGCCATCTTCCCAAATATCTCTAAACCTTGTCTTCTAAAACAGAGAAAGGTGTTGAATTACACAGTTTAGCCCCTTAAAAAATGGGTTTAGTTTATTCAAACATCACATCTCGCCTTTAATCACAAGTCAATGAACTGTTACTTGGTGCCACTGTGCACCTTTTCATCTGTGTGTCTCCTCTCTTCATCATTTTTTCCACCTTCCTCTACCACAGTTACCATTTTCCTTCCATCCCTCATACTCCTTCCTTCCAATTGGCTAGACTTCAAACGTCCAAGTGATTGGAAATGTTAAGTTCCCACAGTCCAGCTGACCTCCACAGCTTCCTTCCCCAGAGACTCTGGGGCTCTCCTCGTCTTTCTATAATTGGAGAGACAAGATACCTTGCGCTCCTTTGATCCGGACTCTAGCTCTGATTATAGTTTCAGAAGGGTTAGGGTTAGCATTATGGGGATAAACTAACTGGCTGTCTGTCTGTAGAAGGTTTTCATTACAAGGATTCATGATTTACTTTTTGGCAAAAAAAAAAATATGATTTTGACACAACATGCAACAATTGTGTAATTGCGAGCAAAATCCTAACACTTACCTCCTTCAATAAACTAAATAAGTAGTTGTGTCATTTGTGTCGAGAAGTAAAAATGTGCTGATGTGCATTGAAATTGCTGAAAGGTTTTTGTTAATTTTCTTTGCTCCCTGAGTTCACAGACTTTTTGCACAGACAACCACCCACAACAATACCTGTCTTCTGGAAGGCCTCTAGCTGTTCGCTGGTGAGCTCCTTGATAGACGCAGTGACGGCTTTGAAGGCCCCCTTTAGTCTCTTGCCCAGCACCATGTGGTCTGGCTCAGCTCTCAGGCGGATACCGTACTTGTCCTTGTCTGTCGACAGTGTCAACTGGCGCACATTAAGCTCCTGGAGAGTGAAAAATAGTCGCAGTATGTCTTAGAAAAGGTAAAGTCACAGTCTTGTAGTTGCCTGTAGAGAGTGTTTATTGCCCAGGTACGAACAGAAACTGTCAGTGAATGAGTACCAGCGTCAACAGAGACAAACAGAAAAAAGAATACAAAGGAAAACAAAAAGCAACTAAAATGAAACTAACACTGCAAAACTAACAAAAGTTCAATTAAAGTATGCATACAATTACATTGTTTTTTTTAATGACCGTGTGTTTTCATTCTATGCTGCCAAACTGTTAAAAAATTAGGTAAAGAAAAATCAGTACAGCTCTCCTCGACAACAGCTCACACGTTCAGTGAACCAACTGCAATTGGTCAATTAAACATTTAAAAAGTTAATCCTGCACCCAGCATGTATACCTGTCCGCCCCAACCAAATGCAATGTAAACTACTTGAAATATAGTGGTAAATTACACTAACATTGTCTGGATTCATACGTTTTTTTTCTCTCATTATTATACAATAAATGAAACAAAATAAAAACTGAAACATGTCAAGTGAAACTGAATTGTAAATGCACTGAAAAAAAAAAAACTTGAGTCCATAAAAAACTCCATTCAAACTAGATAAAAACACAATCTAACATAGAAAGAGAAAACTTTAATTACCACCAGCGTATACTCTAAAGGGCAAATCAAAATATGACCACAGAGAGTAATTCTCTTTGGGAGTGAGTCAGCCACGAAATCAAACAGTCAGTAAGCCAAGTAAGCCAATCGATCTTTAAGTCTCCAGTAACCCTGCAAGCCATTCCTCCTATTCAGTGCCTTTCAATTCAATACGTTCTATTCTTCAATCTAAGGAGAGGGAGAAATATGTGAACCAGTCATATCTGATACTAATTTTAGCCATACTGACACCCACCCTAGCCCTGCCATGCACGGCTTCTTTCAGTCAATCACGCTGAAAAATTGCAGGTTGTTGCCGAGTTCTAGCATATTTGACTTGCTGACAGAAAGGCTAGTGAGGTGTTGAAAATAACAGCTTGAGGGGTTGAAAATAGCGACTCGAGCTATTGTTTTGAGTGGAATTTGGTTTTAAAATAGGACTGAATCTATGCCAAAGTCCACAAGACAAATCTCTTTTACCTTGAGGACATATATAGCTGCGTGTGTGTGTGATGCATAATAAAGTGGCAATATACAGTATTTTGGTGCATTACAATGAATTCAGCGACGCATCAAAAAAAAGAAAAAGAAAAAGCTGACCAAAGCTAAAATATAGGTGGCCATTAACAGCCTATCACATTTTGTGCCTACTCTCTTCCTTTCTGAATGTAGAGACAATTTGTTTAACGCATGTTCTGCCTCAAGAAATAGACAATGAAACTTCAATCAGCATAAATCAGGATTCACCACTGCTTGGTGTGAAATGATCATTTGCTGTGTCTCATATCACAACGTTTGCAATTTGAGACTTGGCTACTGCATAAGTCCAGTGTCAAACACTCCAGGTAGCAATCCCATCAAACATGTCAGTACTAGTATTGCTACCAATACTATCTACTACTCATTATATCACAACAGGCAATTCTGAGTGGTCTTAAGTTAAGCTAAATGCTTTGTTACATCCTGTTGGAGTAAAATTAAAAAACTTTAATTACCTCAGACCTGCTGTAAAGGGCCAATCAAAAATGAGAGAGTAATTCACTCAGAGAGCGAGTCAGTAAGACCAGTCGACATCAGCGATACTGGTAAAGATTTAAAAGTTAATACTTTATTTTAAAAGTCATCACGGAGCATTTTTGACATTTTGAATAGAAATGTTAAACTGTCTGCAGGTGTCCCGTTGATGCATATTTAAGTAGTGCTGAAAGAAATTTAATTGATTGGTAATCTAAGTAAAAGCAAAGATAAAAAGGACAGTTTTGAATAAGAGGTTAGGCAGACTTAGTCAACCTAACCTCCAAAACCTTCCCTCAACTGAAACTACATTACACACAGAGTTTAAAGGTTCTTCCCTGGGCAGTGAGACCTTAACTGTGCTCAATTCTGATCAAATAAACCTTGTTTACTGGAGAGAAGCTAGAAGGTGGTGAGGTTAAACGTTTTCCCCAACAGAAATGAAACAGAGAAGTGGCAAGAACTAAGATAAAGCTTGCAGAGTCCGACAGAATGCTGCAACAGAAGCCCTTTTCTCTCGTGAACATTAATCCGTAAATGTTCTGTCAGTTTTCCTGGTCAGCATCATGTGGGAACAAGAGCAAGAATCAACTTTTCATCTAAGGTGTATCGGTAATATTTTCAGCTCGGGACCCAATACATCTCAGGAGATCTTTTGTTGTGGCTCTAGTCAGAACAATAGCAGCAACATTCCCAAGTAAAGCATGGAAAAGGTTACAATGGGGTTGATACTGACAGTAGTGGGAATATCTGTTGGAGAATCAAACGCAAAGACGAAGGGATCATTTCAGTTTAATGGCTTCTTGTGCCAAAAGGCTGTGACAATTAGTCTGTCTGATGTCCAAGTCGTCATTTTTACAATCTTGGACAGCACTTGAACGAACCACAGATATATGTTATCTTGTAATCTACGCTTTTCAATGCAGAGGCATACAGTGATAATGATACTTTGACAAAAAAATTATACGATACATATTTAAAACAGCAGACGCCCGGTGGTCGACAGAATTTTTCCATACAGAAAATCCACAGTATGTGAAAGGGCAAGAAGAGTTAGTTAAACTACAATGATGTATATTACTGTCACTGTGAGGTCTGCAAACAAACCAACAGAAATATAATGTTTCCTGTACTAAAGCGGAAAAAAACACATACTACTCCTATTTGCACTCTACATTCAATGAGGTGTGAGGTAGATCAAATGTGAAATTATTCTTATTTAGGCATCTGCTCCACCAACTTTTTTAAATGCAACAGACAGCTGAAGATAAACAGCATATGAAGAAAGATGTACTCCTGTTCTACATCCCCTCTATCAAGCCAACAAACAGTAGTGACTTTGAAGTGTCAAAGGCGATCAGGGGATGTTTCTCCTCTTTGACTTACAAACATTTTTAGTGCATTTTAAACCTATCTATTAGTGAGTCGATAAGAGGGAATGAATGTGTTGTAACAGAGGTCTGTAGTCAAACACGAGCCAGAGGTGTTGTGGTTCATGGACTGCTCCTTAAACCCGCTAGACCATCAAGGAGCCCCTTATTTAACTTATGAATTTAATAGCTCAAATCAAAGCACAGTAGAACAACAAAGTGAGATTTCAGGGGAACACTTCATGGGAAAGATAAGATGATGCACGTCTTGTCTTGAAACTGGTACAATAACTGTGTAAATTAAATTAACAGCAAATACTAATACTTTAATTGCAATTTACACAAAGTACACAAAAAGTACAATTATCACAAAAATATAAAGAAGTTATTCCTTGTGAAAAAAAAATAAATACAAAAGACACTTCACTTACTTCCAGGATGTATTTCTGCAGGGATCGGATGTCTTTCAGAGCCTCTGGATCCTGGTGAATGACCACCACCTCCTTCAGTGGGTACTGAAATACACAAACATTACAGTTGATCAACAGAACTGTACATTATCTAAAAGTACAAAAAAACTGGGTTGTCATAATCAACACAACAACCATACATACTAGACTAGACTAAACCCAGTGCAGCAATATCACAAAACCAAATCCACTTAAAGTTATTGGAAACCCAGAATACTGAATTTACAATCACATATTTTTAAGATGTTATATATTTGTAACTTTAACTCCCTGCAGTCCATTAAATATCATATTAGCCAGATACTTGATTTCTGAAGCAGAATTGAGAGTTATATAAATCTGAAAACAATATATCAGCCAATGTTTCTTTTACATAAAAGCATAACATACACAAACATTTTTGATAAGGATCCCTTAAGGAATTGTGACCAATTGTGTTTGTACTGGACATTTTACAGTTTTTTAAAAAAGACTTTGACAGTGCTTTCCAGTGGACAAAATATGTAATGGAGACCCCATTTCCCAATTATCTTAAATGTAATGTAAATATACACAGATTGAATGTGACAATTGAAGACCTTGTTTTCTATACTTTTAGTCAACTGTACCTCATGTACTGGAGCGTACAAGTGAACTGGGTAAGGTTGATGATTTACCTTGACGGGCAGTGTCTTCCTGTCTCGGATCACTCTTCCCAGCTCGATCACAGACTGCATCTGAGAGACAGCGCTCTCAATGCGCTTGTCAATCAAACTCTCCCTGTAAATCAGAGAGATGAGCAAAGAAACCCTGAGTATTACCACAGTCAACACGTATTGTTAAAATGTCAGAGCACGAGTGTCTAAATAACCCCTGAACTCCACTGTTTCATAGTCATACAAGAAGATGAGGTGGTAAAGTGCTACTTTCTCAAGTTTCATCCAAAACTCTATACATGCATGGGACTTTTATTATTTAAATCAATAGCAAAAGGTACCACCTGACCGTGCTGACTTTTTAAAATGAGAAGATGCAGAGGGATGAGAGGAACATAAAAACACATTCTGTATTCTGAGAAATTCTGTACGATTTCAGGGTGATAGGAGCATTTTTACAGTGACTCATCTTCTGGTTAATGGTGATTTGGAAGTTTAAATGGATCTTCTGCTGAGGGAAATTAATAAAGCACAACAAGGTTGGTACCACACATCTCAATAAAGGCAGAGTTTAGAACCATCAGCACCAGAGTTTAACCCAGAACATCCACTAATAAGGTACACTGAGACTTCCTCCTCTGAATTCAAATTAGAGCTGCACAGCCACCGGTAATCACACATAATAGTGATATAAGCCCTAACTGTCTGCAGGAACACAGACTCTGTGTGTGTGTGTGTGAATGTGTGTGTGCGTGCATGCACGACGCTTATTCATTTACTCATGCAGTGTGCTTCCCCAAGTGTGCATACAACACTGGAGTGAAATGAGAGAGGAGAGGACACCGGGGACAGCCAATCATTTAATGAGCTGATTGAGGAGCAGCTGTTCCCACCGCCTGATTGGTGGCTGACCTTTGGGAGGGGGTGAAGTAGTCTCATTCGACAGCAGGAAGGACAAGCGGCTAATAAAGCAGCAGCACTGTGTGCTGCCTAAGTGACAGGGGAGATTATATGAACCATTACACAAACTATTTTCCTTATGCGAAATCAAATGGATATTTAATCATGTCACAACTTTTTTTTTTATAGTTCAAGATGATGCAATTAAGTTTGGGCAATTAGAAATTCCTCACAGGCATAGCAAAACTGATCAGCCACCAGGGCACACATTTAACTGAAGTAAGTGAAGTGAGGGAAATGAGATGATCATATTTTATGACCAACATCCATTTGCAGGGCTGACTATCAGTTCTGTGAGAGTATTTCTCTACTGAAAGTGTACACACTCCTCTCTCTCTCTCGCTCTCTCACTTACTAAAGATATCAACAGCGTCTACCCAAAAAATACAAATAGATGATTTTTAGAGAAGATAGCAGTGGAGGGGAGGCTGTGCATAAGGATTTCAATCTCTAAGTTTTCTTCATATCAGATGACCTGGTTGCTGGTTGGAACTGACTTTGTACTGCTGTGGAAAATGCATCATCTGCAATTCACTTTTATCACACAGAAACAAAGAGCTATGAATTGCATTTGACACATGTGCTTGCTGCAAAAATCTGCTCAAGAACTCCTCAAAAGCCTTGATTTACAGACCCAATTCATCCAAAACTTAACTTTAAAATCGAAAGGTTCGATAATTTCCTAAAACCACAATAAAACAAGAGTGGTGGTATATAAACTAGGATGAACATGAAAAAAAAAAAAGCCTGACAACAAAGAACAGCGGGAATGAAGAGAAAGAACGGTTAAGACACAAAGAGAACAGCTGCTGTGAAGGCTGACAGTTATCTAGAAACTACCGTGGACTCTTGAGCTTCAAAAGCTTCTACTCTGAGGAGTTCAGAGTATGACATGATTGGGATAAAGCAATGTCTTGATCCCTTCGGGCATGTCTGTGTTGCGTTCTGGCTGCAACGCGGTTTTGTTCTGTTCTCTACACGGTGTCATATCCCACCGGGAGCATTTGAGAAGCAGAGCGTTTTGCTCCGGCAGCACCAGAGAAAAGAGAGCCACCCCTCTACCTGAAGAGGAAGCCATAAAATCATAAATCTTGTCATAAAATCTTGTAATTTTCCACTTCCAAGATGAACCTCTTGTCATCCACAGTGACAAATATCCTCTGACCGGTTGACTTCTGGCCTGGTGCCAACGGTTATAACGTAATGTTGAAGTAGTGATGTGATATATACGATCGGGGGTCTGCACAGGGTGCTTTATTTTGAAAATTGACTGGATGCTCACAAGCATTGACTAGAGCGGCTGTGATCAGCTCTGGTGGCCGCGTTGAAGCTGGAACGCAACACAGACAGAGATGATGGGATCAAGCCGTAAGACTATGCACTCTGGCTGAACCTGATAAGGCTCTGAATCAGCAGTCAATATCCTATGAGAAACGAGGCTATAAGATCTAGAGTTGCTGCTCTCTAGCTGATGGTGTGTATTAAAGGGAAGCAAACAAGGGAATTTCTCAGAAGAGATTTACAATGAATGCTTATTATCATTGTTACTTTAATTTAAGCCGGCAATAACTGTTTTCAGCCACTTTGAAACAGAACTCCTAAGGAAAAATATCTCATAAGCTGCTACATGCTCAACTATGTTCATGAGCTGCACAAAAATAATGATGAGCTGGGCGGTGAGATTGAACCAAAACAATAAAGTTGCAGGCTGGAAGACCAAAACAATGAGCTGATAGACGCTAAAACGCTGTGCAGAGCTGAGGGGAAATGCAGAGTCGGGTGACGATTCATTTGGATTCGTCAATATAAGCGATTCCTTTCAAATACAAGTAGACATGTGACCCATTGTCAAAGGATTTGGCTGGTGATTCTCTATATTTTTCTTATTGTCAACAAATCTCGTGTGCAGAGCCAAACCAATGAACTCATCCTTCTTACAATTATTGTGTGTGTATCCAAAGCCTGATATATCTTACTCCTCTGTGCTGATAACCTCGGTTATTGTCCAAAAACTATTAAAAACACGTCAATGAGCACTGGGCTGCACTGGACAGCATGTTGGTTGGTTTAGAAATATATATCAGGCTTTGTACACACACACAATACTTGTCAGTAGGATGAGTTCATTGTTGGTTTGGCTCTGCTCATGAGGTTTGTTGACAATAAGAAAAATATAGGAAATTGCCAGCCAAATCCTTTAATAAAACAATATTAATATTAGCTGTTCAACGTGGCATGAAGCAGTTAGTTTCCCTATAATTTAAGTTTATTAAAGGGATTTTTCCAACCTGACTTGGGGCATCATGAGATAGTGGATGCTGCTGGTGTCCTTCTCTTCGATAGAGGCAGGGTCGATGAGGTGACACAGATTTTGGTACATCATCTCTGTAATGAACGGTGTGAAGGGAGCCTGAGGGGAAGGAGGGAAGAAAGCAAATAGAGATAGATAGTGAGAAAAAAAAGAAGAGAGGAAGATTATTTGATGCACAGTACTGTAGTTAATTTACATTTTCTGACATCAAGGTCTAAAAGTCAGAAGGAGCTATAAAATCAGCATAGAAAACACATTTTTTCTTCAGCTTTTTCCTCAAATGGTATAAAAGTTCAAACAGGATTGTGCCAGAGTGAGGTTACTTCTAATGTGATTCTCCACCATTTCAACCACGGCTAATTAATTTGTATAGCTCAAAGCTGATCTGCATTGATCTGGGTTAGGCTAACTGGCTCTTAGTGTGCCTCTCGCCTCACATGCAAACATCTTCAATGTGTTAAAAATAAAAACTCCTACAGCTCATGCATTATTCATAGCTATGCAAGCTCATAACTCACACACATACACAGACACACACAGACACACACACCAGCATTATTTCTTTGTGTCTTGCATACACAAAAGCAAAACTTCATCACAAGAAATTTCCCTCCATACAATCGCTTTTTCTCTCAGTCACACACACAATTACACACAGGAACAGTATGACTCACCATCAGCCTGCACATGGAGAACAGAACACTGAAGAGGGTTTCCAGCGCCCACAGGCAGTCCTCAGTGCCACTCTCTCCCTACAGAGTTTACACACACACACACACACCAATACACTCAGTCCCCTTAGAACAGTGAAAAGAGAGAAGTGTCCTAACAGACAGCATGTATCCCCCAATCATCGAAGGGTCACAAACTGATTACTATAAAATATCCAAAAATAATGAGGCTATAATGAAAGCCAAGAAACCTACTGGTAGTTTAAATCATTGTTCCCACTGAATAAATTAATAATGTATGCGTTTAACAAAACTGAAAAAGATACATGACATGAACGATAAAGAATGGCATCATCTGTTGGACTGCAACTAACAATTATTTTCATTTTAATCTGCTGATTATTTAATCGATTATTCGTTTGGCCTATATAATATCAGAAAACAGTAAAAAAAAAAAAAAAAAAAAAAAAAAAGTGCCCATTGCAAAGTGATGTCATCAAGTGTCTTATTTTGTCCAACTAATTTAAAACAAAGAAATATCAAATTTACTAAAATGTTACAACAGCTGCAAATTTTCACATTTGAGAACTTTGAGAACGAAACGTGACGTT
Source organism: Thunnus thynnus (assembly GCF_963924715.1). NCBI lineage: Eukaryota > Metazoa > Chordata > Actinopteri > Scombriformes > Scombridae > Thunnus > Thunnus thynnus. The sequence continues at coordinate 15,692,332 of NC_089520.1, read as the reverse complement.
TTACTTAAAATTACTTAAATGATTAATTGATTATCAAAACATTAGTTTTCTGTCCATCTACTACTAATCAATTAATTGACTAATCTTTGCATCATCTGTATTCATCCTTTTATGTGTACAGTTACTTTACTATTATACTTTTTTCTACTATACTATTACTACTCATCAGACACTGCTACTACTCCAGATTTGGCACTCCCGGGACTCCATAAATCATCAGCTACTAACTAAAACCTGCATATAAAACAACATTAACACCAAACAAGCACCAATTCAGAGCTGTGATCTCACCTTTAGACGCCGTCTGTTGGTCCTGACATACCAGTTGGTGAGCATGTCCACAAACTTGACCAGTCGAGGCACGACGGTGTACAGACGGTAAGCTGCAACAAGGAACAACTGTCAGTTTATTTACACTGAACATACGAGCAGCACGGATGGATTTCGAGTTATGAAACAGTCATCTTCTTTGCCTCTGTCTATATCAAGAGAAGATCCTGCAAGTAAAGATTAGCTGTGCATGTTTGTCTTCTCACCATCCATCTCAGCCTTGAAGAACTGGATGAGCGACTGGGTGAAGGACTGAATCCACTTGTCCATGATGTTGTCACTCTGCTTCGCTGTGTTTTCATTGTACAGGAACTGAATGTCATCCTCCTGACACATTAATAATACACAAGCACAAAGAGACATAAACACAAATGAACACTTTTTCACTTCTCTGACGATTTGATTTGATAAACAGACAATGACACAAAATATCATTGATGTGAAGAAGCCAAAACCAGACCTGAAACCTGTAGCATACATAAGCAAGAAGAATCAGATGGAGATGTGCTGGTGGACACTTGTTCCACCTATTTATGCAATTATAAATGATTTTTTTCCCCCTTTTTTATACTTTTTGAAGGTATTGTATGTTTGTGTTTCTAGGTAATGTCCTTTGAAATTTTCTATATAACTACAAACGCGTGTGCTGTAAAAATAATTCACATATCTGTTGTTTATTGATAAAATATCTCTTAATAGAATAAGATATTCTTTCTATCCGATGCTCCCTGGTCTGATGGTCAACTTCCTCATATAAGCCTGGTCATTAACATTTAGAGAGGGAAACAAATGATTATCTAATCCTTTAAAACATTTGCTACTTTACTGCCACAAGCATAGCCTGCAGGTGGTGCAAGTAGCTAAATCTGCACTAGATGTCACTTTTATTGCCTGTAGGTGGCAACACTGACAGGTTTGCACCTGCGGGTTTCCCTGCAGTTCTGGAGGTGTAAAATTGGTTGTGGACAAAGACCAAATGGTTCCTCTTTGTCAAGAATCTGCAGCTTACTAAGAACACATTCTCACTTTTAAAAAAATGTTCTCAGGGGATTTGTTTTTAATGTGCACAACAGGCAATCTGGATTTTTTTTTTCCTATTTCTAAATGTTTTAAAATTGCACCTAAATGCCTAGTTATCAGTTAAACAATGCTATAGAGACTAAGTAATTGCTGCACCTTTTGCTACATTATTTCATGGTATTTATCACAAGTAATTAGCTTTTTTCTACAAATGACCAATGACTTAGTAAATAAATAACAGTAAGAATTTGCTACACTATCAAAAATGTGTCTACTTTTTGGACCAGGGGTAGCTAAAGGAACATTTGCAGGAGCTGTGAAAGTAATAACTTTTTATTCTGTTCATTATATATGTACCTTCTGTAGCCTTTGAACGTTCTGCACCAGGAAGCGGTAGGCATTATACCATGGCAGGAAGACATCCTTCAACACATCACGCACACCTTCCTCTTTGAAACGCAGGTTTTCTGCTCTCACTACAGGAGAGTTGATGAGGTACAGTCTGCAGGGAGAGACAGTGAAGGTGTTGTTGAGTCTCAGAGTGTGTGACAGGATTGATTATAAGTGGATGAGAGTCTATACATTGTGTGCACAGGTAAATAATTCTTAGAAGCATGGAAGCAGAAACGTGTGCATGTATATGAGTGTTCGCTATATGTGTACGTGGACCTACAAAAGAAAATGTGCTCCTCTTGAGGGGATAGAGACACGTAAAAACAGAGCAGTAGTCAGAATAAACTTTGCAAAACTGCCCCAGTTACACATTCATATCTCCAGAGTTACTTTAAATGTTCTCTACAGGAATACAGGGCATACAGACCCAAACAGCTGGTTTAAAATGAAATAAAATAAAATCATGTCATTTTTGAGGAGATAGCAACAAATAACCTCAAGGTTAGAAAACATGTCAAATGCCATAATACTCAATATTAATGTTATGATTTGTTTCTTTACAAATTCAACTGTAAGATGGGATATGCATAAATAAAATATATACATGATAATGCAAAGTAATCAGTTGGCATGACATCTTATTAGTCTGTGCATGCACACCATGACAGACAGCTTCAGGTGGCACCATGAAGCCCTGGCTGATATACTGTATGGGATGCAGTGGACTAGATTCTGTGCAACTATACTTGAGAGATTTAGGCAAGGCAGGTGGTTTAATAAATTGATTTTTTTAAATGTCACTACTTGGTTTATGTTGATTTCTCTAATGATGATACGGAAGTCCAAAGCCACTATTCAAGAGTAGTATCTGGGCTGATCAGAGTATATTTCTCCTGTATATTAAACTGTAAACCATTCTGCTCTGGGTACACCAGCTGTCAATAATGGCCCAATGAGCTTTGTTAAAAACTAGAACCAACACAAATGGTTGTAAGTGAGCAAACCACGCACAGACTGAGCAAGTGAACAATATCATGCATTTTGCATCTCGCGGTAGCACTGACAGCGTTTATCAGCAAATAAAGCAAGCAGAGCTGCTTCGGCCTTAAAAAGGTCACTTTTTTTTTTTGACTTCTATTTTTTCGACATTAAGCAGGTTCAAGACACCTCGTAAGTGTCGCTAATGACTGAAAGCTGCCACAACAGTCTGAGACTAACACTTCTCTATATGGAGGCTATAAAAAAACGCTACTGGACATTTAAAGGAAACTGTTGAAGGAGAACTGTATGAAAGCAGGCTGCATTTTTTTAGTACACATCTATTCGGTTGTCAAACATATCTGAATCGAATTAGCCTTACAAATTAGACTTACTTCAGGCTAAATGTCCACTTTGAATGTACAAATGCTTGGCCAAAACCTAATTTTACCAACAGCGAGCATCTGAGTGTAAATTAATCTCTTCTCTCCATTAAAGCGAAACAGAGACACTGTTGGCATGACAATGACAGAAAATCTAACAAAATAATCCATATCGATATAATAGTCTGTGGCAGGCATCACCACACTGGGTTGGTCAGGTTAGAAAAGCTTTTATGATGATTCTGGAGGAAAACTGACATGATGCAACTCCATGCAATGAGCCATGAGCAATTTTAATAGCAATGCCTCTAAGATACATTTGAAATAAATGCAGAGTAGACATAACCATCAACTGTTCAAATACTTTTTGGCACTTTATAATGAGCAAACATGTACATAGAGGCTCATCATTTCAAAACCGGCACAGTCTGTACTGTCACAGGCTCAATTTTTTGCTGTCAAAAAAGTGCGAAGCACATAAAGTCCAATTACAGTTTTTTTTAAAAAACATAAGAGACATATTCTATTGTGAATGGAAGCCATGAAGAGAAAAAGACTGTCGCCTTTCTCTCTTTATCTCTACAGCTCATTCTTCATCAGTGTATATATGAACATATGGAGAAACTGCATAGTGCTTTATTCATTAGGCCATATGGCCATGGCACTCTTATTGCTCAGGGCAAAGGAGAGAATGTATGAGGAGGGAAAACGTGTATATGCACGTGTATATAGTGTATGGGGTGAGTACTGTATGTACAACTGAGACAGTTCGTAGTTAAGTGTAGATAGTGATTCAAACCTTTTAAAACCATGCTTGCTAATAACATAAGGTAGGTTAACACACACAACCCTGCCACCGGCAAACAAGCATTCATGCTTCAGAAACACACACACACGCTCACATTCAAGCACAGAGCTGACCTGAGGGCATCAGCTCCATAGTTCTGCACTATCAGGCCCGGATCCGGGTAGTTCTTCTTGCGCTTGCTCATCTTCTGTCCATCGCTGCAGGAATAGGACAGTCAAAGGCATTAATGCACATACACACGCATGCATGCACTAAAGTGCATGCTAGTAACCATGCACTTGGTATTCAAATTAGTCAAGTCCTTCCAGGTCAGCAGGCCTGTGAGCACAGTGCTGTTTAGACCCCAGGGCTGAGGACAAGCAGCCCTATTGGAGAGCAGCTCCGAGGGCTAAATGTTGCAGCACATATACCACACTAATCATGAGAAGCAGAAGAAAAGCTAGGAAATGAATGGGCAGGTGAAGAAGGGCGAGATGAATAAAAAAAATGTTGAGAAAAAGGAAGGGCAAAGAGTGAATTCGTGGAGGCAGTCAAGAGAAGAGGGAAAAAATGGAAAAGTAAAAAGATGTCTACACGAAATACCTTAGAAACAAGTTGACTTAAAAGGTAAGACTGGCAATATTATGTATTTTTTTAACTATAGAATATACAGAATAATACAGCCTTATCCTTTAATGAAAAGACATTTTTTTGCAACTGAAAAAAGAGCACAAAGGATTGTTTAATAAGTCAATGGACTGACCTAGCAAGCACCAAACCGTTGACAATGACGTTCTTGAAGGGCGGTTTGCCAAACAGGGCTGTGGAGAGCACCAACAGGGTGTAGAACCTACAGAGGAGGATACAAAAAAAAAAGAGTATACAAGGTCAGGGTAACAACCGGGACTGAAACAGAACAATTCATTCCTCTCAAGTGTAGTTGAAAAAGAGAAAATTAGTTTTTTAACAATTTGTTTTTGATTCAGTCATTTGCTGTTTATTTGATACTAATCCAGATAATTCAAAAACTATGAATTATTAAATCTTTCCCGCTCATCTGCCTGATTCTCTATGTGACCATCCTTCCATGTACGCTCTGCTCTTGTCAATATGCTTCAAAGAAGTCAGCAGGGAAGGTCTGTGTCTCTATTCCTCATCTGTCACCCTCTCTCCATCTCTCCCTCCATTACTTCCATCCATCCATCCATCCATCCTCAGCTTACCATCCCCTGGTCTGGTCAATGCCTTCAGCAATGAAGTCTGCCGGGAAAGTGTCCTCAAACTCCTTCCTGTTTTTGAAGGGGTAGTGGGCCTGGGCGTACGGCATGCTGCCGCTCTCAAACCAGCAGTCAAACACCTCCGTGACCCTCCGCAGGACACCTTTACCACACCGTGATGGGATTGTCAGAGCATCGATGCTGGACAGAGGAAAAGTGGACAGAAAGATGAAAACAAATAGACAGGAAGTACAGTTGACAAATGGTAGCAAAAACAATTTGACCAGTTTGGTTTTATTCTAGGCTTTTATTGGGGCCATAGGAACTTTTTAAACATTTTTATACAACATAGATCCTTGCCCATGAATTTATGGGCTTTATGGCCGCAGTCCAAAACAACTATTTTATAGTCTTTCACTGCTGGGTATAAGGTGAAAGAAAAGAGCAGTGGTGTTCATGTTATGCTGACACCCACTAGAATAAGGTCTGTTATTGCTTTGGGTCATAAATTTCAAGCACAAGGATATGGATTAATTTACTCCGTATACCGACTTGCTCAGATTCAACATGTGATCAAAAATCATTGTTTCCTCAGAAAAGTTACTTAAGCTGAGGGAAAACAGATGGACCTGCTTTTGTGGTGTCAGTCTGCATGATGTGTCCATTAAATTTACATCAAATCCTCATATATGACAGTTGACTGAGCAACAACCTGCTACACATTTATACAATTACAGGCACTCAGGTCTATAAACTGCCAATTACACCTTTAGTAATCTACTGTTGGCCACTAAAGCTGCTCTGTTGCTCTTAAGAGGGCCTATTGAGCAAAAGAGGGTGTTTTTTACCAAAAAGAAGAGACCTGCTGAGTACATTTTCAGTAGCTCAATATGTCATTTTGCTGCGTTATGCACAAGGTATACTGTAGCTAAAATGTTCATTTTCCTACAATCCAGGCAGAGCTATTATCGTCAAGGGTTGGCCACTTCACACCTTATAATGTGGACTAATTACAGTTTATCCACTTATACCTAACATACACAGGAATACTTTCAAAAGACTTTTCAAAGACTAAAGTCTGACATCCTCTCACATCTAAAAGACAATGTGTCATCATTTTGCAAAGACTGGGTCACTATTTGCAAGACTAAAACTAGATTGCTTTTGAGATTATTTCGTCCCTTAAGATTTTATTCCAACATTGGATATTTGTCTGCGTTGTTGCAGACTATTTTTCTGTCGATCAGTCTTTCAACTTGCAGCACTAAATATATTCTCTTAATCTAACATTTAAAGCATCAGAACGCCTGTAGGATGGTTGAACAGCATCTGAAACGCCTACTCCCATACCCTTTTAACGTCAGAATAAGGGGAATGCATCCAACCATTTCTGAAACCAATAATCCAACAATCATGCCCACTTCACAAAGTGATAGGCTGGGTGTGAGGAGACCAGAAACCTGGCAGGGCCTGAATTTCTGTCAAGCTTTTTATTTACTTCACAAAATCTACTTTCGTCACTCTTCTTGTGCACAGACAAGGAAAGAATGTCTGAAAGAGTGGAGAGTTCACCATTACCCCTAACTGACTTATTGCATCTCACTACACTCTATGACCGCAGGATTTTCACCCCGCCTTTGAGTTTGGTCCTGCAGAACAGCTTTAACACTTTTGCCTTCAGAAGTTGTCTACTACCTGTCCACACCGACAAAAAGAATAATAATAGTATTCATCTTAAGTCCAGAAACTCCGAGGTACAGTTGTGACAATGACTTATAGACACAATTAAGCATCAATTTAGATGAGGGAATCTCAATTCTCAGGCTCCTTGATTAGCTTCCTTAATGGACAACAGCTTGCTAGCTAACACTAACAAATACCTCTACAAACCAACCTAAAGTACTGTTTAAGGAGCTAAAACTTAATACAAAATGCATTCCAAGCAAGCCACATTTCTGCTGTGTGATGTCTTAATTTGCAGTAATGGATTTTTTTCCTAATGATCTTGAAATAATTTATAGTCAACGACTTATACTACATTCCTTAATTTTAAATTTCAAACACTGTAAACATTCGAACCACAATTTTAAACATCTGATAAACTTTTACTTAGCTAAACAGTTTTTCTTTACTAAACTTCTAGATTTAAAAATAGCTAGAATAATTTTGAGTGCTTTTCCAAGCGCTCCAGACCTGCATAGCAACCCTGAACATACAACTCAACACACAGGAGCAGGATGAGGCAACCTCTTCCTCCCTCATCAATTAAAGATTTCCAGCTCCAAGGAAGTGATTAAAGGTAATCAGCGGATGAACATCGGAAGAGTAAAGTGATCAGTGTTCCACAACACCCATCTGGTTCAGGCAGACAGGTCACATTAGAGGCACACGGGGCAGATTTTAAATGGACAAATTTATACACCAACACACAACCACATCACTAACTTCCCATCACATGTCCACCCCTGTACGCACATGCAGCCTGTGAATCTGATGATGTTACACTGTCACAGCAGACACACACCACTGAGTTCATGTTCGAGTGGTTTCCTGATAATCTGAGCGGCTGATCAGTGACTCACTTCTCCCGATGCAGATCGGTTACTTTGACTCCGGTCAGCTCCTCCAGTTCAGCCATGGACCCCACACACACCACCTGATGAACAAGATCACACGCAAACACAATTAATCATCTATTAATCCACCGATAGTTTTTTCTATGAATCCTTCAGTCCAAGAAATTTAGTCCCATAACTCAGGCATTGGCATTTCTCAGAGCCAAAGGTGATGTCTTCACATTACTTGTTTTGTTCAGACACCAGTACAAAATCAAAAAATATTTAATTTACAATCATATATAACAAAGAAAAGCACCAAATCATCATATTTGAGAAGCTGTAGCCAGCAAATATTTGACATTTTTGCTTGAAAAATTACCTAAAAAGATTAATCAATTACCATTAACAGCAGCTGACAATAGTTTCAGCTCTAATCTTTAAAAAAGCAATATCACAAGATGACATTAACAGTAACATATTCCTAAATTAGGAACACCCAAAAAATACTCACCATTATGTGGCTACAGCTTCACAAATGTGAGGATTTGCTGCTTTTCTCTGTTTTATATCATTGTAAATTGGTTTTTGGACTGTTGGTCTGATTAATCAATCTGAAGACATCACCTTGGTCTTTGGAAAATTACAATATGCATTATCCACAATTTACTAGAAATTTTAGTTGCATTTTTGCATTTTAAAATTGATAATGGGTTAATTTGCAAAATGCGCCAAAAGCAAACTTCAAATTTTAGGGGACGAATACAACTTTTGTGATGATAATGTACATTAGGGGACTCGATCCTCCCTTTTTCCTGGTTCCTTTTATTTAAACCAAGCCAGTTGTTGTTACCCTAATTAAGAGATACCTATTTAAATCTACAATAATTGTTTTTTTTTGCCTCTTGGGGGCAGCATGATAAACTGTTAACATTGAGGCATTATTCCCTTATAAGTTGAATTTAAATAACCTGTTTCACATTACACATAGTCATTTGATCCACTGTTAATATAAAAAATGATTAGGCTTACAGTATAATAATTCTATCACATTTCTCTACCCGTTTTTTTGTATTTGATTATCACAACACCACAGGACTTAAAAGTAGACCTACTTTAACACACTTCCTGAGTAACTTTACCTTAGAAAGTATGGTTAAGTGTGTTATCTGGTCTCCTCAGAGAGTTAACCTGTAGGCTCTGCTCTAGTTTTACCACAGCACTAGGTAACATGGCCCAGATAGAGTCTGATACATCAAAGTGAGATCCAAAGAAGACAGAGTAAAAGGAATATATCCAGAAAGCCGGGGACAGAGGGGAGACAACATAAAGAAAAGATACTGACAGATAGAAATCATACTGGCACACACAGACTGACACACGTGTACAGCTTTAGTTTTGGGTGTGATTTGCTGCTGAGGGGTGTGTGAGGGAGGCACCAGGGAGCGCAAGTGTTCTGGATACAGTCACAATGCTATTTCCAGCAAGCAGGTCACTAGCTGTCCCTCTTTCAGCTGGGGGACCAACACTTCATTTTTCAAACGCTCAAACAACCCAATTCTGACATTTCTATTCAGTTCAGTCTACTTCACGCACTCAGCCTGGTTTGGCAATCAACACTCATAACAAGACGAACATTTACAGTTTGGCTGGCTTCTCTACCTTCCGTCCATTTTTCCACCCCCTCTCTCCATCTCTTATTTTTTCCCTCCTTCTCATGTCTTTCACTTCCTCATTTTCTTCACTGGCTAATTTATTCTGCCCCCCCCACCCCCCTTTTTTTTTTCATGTGTCTTCTTTCCTTTCCTCCCCATCATTTGCTGTTTGTTTTGAGGACCTTTGAAGTTGCCTTAACCAGTATGAAGCAAAAACCAAACACATTTTGGTTCATGTTTATTTGCTGTTTACATTAATGAATCATTCATGTGTCGCGTTTATGGAGGCACTCGGTAATGGTGCCTGAGGGGAGCTGACTCTGTCTACAGTATAAAGTCACGCTACGCTCTCTGGTTTGACACCATGGTCACCCCACTCTGCCATGCCAGAAAGTCTCTCCTACACAAGCCTCCACACACACACAAAAAAAAAGGGGTCTGATTTGCTAAAATATGTGTGTCAAAGGGAGGTCAGCGAGAAAAAATTTCACTATGCCAATTTACGAGAAAAGGTTGGATTTCTGTACCCTCTCAGTAGGCCAATCTTCCTTTGGTGAGACACAAGAAATTATTGCCAAAACTCACTTCTATGGTAAATAAAAATGAGTTACACAGAGTTCAATTTTTCCAATTACGACCTGTCACGCTTAGCTCAGATTGATTTGTGAGCGCTGCCAAAGATGTGATCAGCTCCCTGTGAAAAGAATTACTATCTTGGTATTTGGTCATGACACAGACAAATAGTGTGATCTCTGTGGAGTAGAAAGACACATTAGAAGTATTAAGTACTCCATTAAAGCATCACAAGTGCGTGTTTGTGTGTTTTCCTGACCTCTTCAAAGTCATCGCTGACCCAGAGAGGGATCGGTGTGCCCCAGTAACGGTTCCTCGAAATCGCCCAGTCACGTGCGTCTCTCAGCCAGTTCCCGAAACGCTTCTCACGCACGAACTCTGGAACCCTGCAGAGATGGAGAGATTATGGTGTGTGTTCTAGTTTTAATTATTTTCGTAAACATATAAAACATGATTCAGACCACAGGGACAATCAAGCCTACATGGAAGGAGGTGGCTGTTTTGCTCCACTTTTGCGTGAAATGACACAACAGGAATACTGCTGTCATACCCATCAGTCATGTTTAAATTTAACAGCCATTTGCAACCACCACTACTCCCTAGAAACATTTAATTTAATGGGCAATGCATTTTTCTCACAACAAGAGCAAGCATTTTATAATTATTATTCTTTTACTGAGCCTCCAACTTCTTCCTCATTTTTAGCCATAAAAATAAACTGTGATGCTCTTTTTAAGAAGCTCAACTGCAAAGGTTAACATTCCCTCCGAGGCATCTTCCTCCTTTGTACCCCTTTTCTGCTCCCCCCTTTTCCTATTTTGCCTCGACCAATTTCTCGCTTTAATCCGCTATCCCTTCCTCTTCCTTTCAATATTTCTGTCCCCATCTCTTGCTGTGCCAGGCCGTGTTGCTCAGGAGAACAGTACGGGGGGTTGGTGGGGGGTATAAATCGTCGTCAGGATCCACGCACTAAGCAACGAGTTCATCAATTCCCATTTGTAGGAGGCGTTTCTATTTAGGCCCCTAATATATCAATTTAATGTTTTTTTTTTTTTTTTGCGCCACTGCAGCTCACTACCGTCCCCCGTCCCCCCCCTGGATCCCTCTTCCATCCCTCACCCTCCCTTCCTCTCTCTGCTCACGCTAAATGTAGAATTTAAAGTGTGCTGTCTTGTGCTGGAGACACACAGAGGAGCCATTTAACATGTACAAGCTTCTATAATAAGTCAGAGACACTGGGGATGGATACAAGAGGGAGACAGCAGAGGGACAGAGGTTGTGGTCTGATTAAGAGTGTGCAGAAGGCAAAAAGGTAAAGAAGATGGGAACACTGGAAAAACAGAGGGATGAAAAAGAAGACAAGGTGCGACTAATCTGGCAAATGACCGTTAACTAGACCCCTCCCCCAATCAGTAATTGTCCAATTATAGCTTAGCAACCGTAACCAGGCACGGCAGGTTTGTCAAGCCTTGGATTTGTAAACACGCTAAAGCTCCTAATTTCGTTGTATTCTGTACAATGACAATAAAGGCTTTCTTCTAATGTAATCATTGTGCATGGGGCTATTGGGGCTATTAGGAGCAAAATTAAATTCGACATTTAAGAGTTTAGAGGGTTAGGTCTTTTTTGTCGCCTTTCCAAAACCAGAAATACAAGAACAAAAGTGTAACGATTGACTTAAATTGTGTGTTTATCTGTTACTAACGCAACTCACTAAAATTAGCATGTCTAGTTAACATTACCTACAATGGTAACCTAGCTTTACTTACAAGGCTAAGACTTAGCATATCATTAGCTAACTATGTGGTGTTACATGTTACACTAGAAAATGACATGTTAATGATTTAAATGATATTTAAAAACCTCCCAGGTGCTACTAAATGTTATGTCAGAGTTTAGGCTTGCATTAGAAGGTCTGTCTTGCTCCGTAATAGATTTGGTGAAGTTTACCAGAGGTGACTTTGCTAAGCTCATTGGTTTGTTCAGATCCTCAAATCTTTTTCTCATGTAAAGTTTATATAATAAAAAAAAAGTACAAATCTAGCCTTTTGTATTTCTATGGTAAACATCTGAACAGCATTATGCTAGAAAGAAATAACAGTCTAATATGATATTTTTCCATTGTCATACCGTACAATAATACTACTACCATACTGTAATATTGTACACTGGTAAGTTTATTTCCATGTCTACTACATGTTTCATCAACTGTAGACTCACAGGTCACTTTCTAAATGCTTATCTCATAGAGAGTGAGAACAATCTTGCATGTTTTGTTGTTAAAACTGGGTGGAAACAATTAGAGATTTAAAAGAAAAAACAGAAAATCTTGCATTGTAGAACCAATCTAAAATCTTTAGGCCGGCCGTTCAAATTGGGGCAGTGACATAGCTATATAATAAAACCTGCCTGAGAGAGACAGGCAGTTGTCATTTCAACTGAAAAAAACTCTGCCTGTATATAAGTCTACTCCTGTCTGAATTCAGATATCCACTGTTTCAAAAACTTACCAAGACTTTCAAGCTTTTCACCGTAGACATGGAACGCTTGACAGGCGTAATAACAGTAACTACGGGGGGGGGGCAGGGCTTAGTGAACAGTCAATTGAGTTTGAAACAGAGATGAACATAAGAAAAGGGGATCTTCTTGCAACTTGAGTCACTGTGCTCAACACATTTTCTTCTTCCTTGTGGCCAAGAAACTGTGCTGAAATCAGGCACCAGCGGCCGAGCTTCCTGCTCCTGAAGATACCAGCTCCCCTTTGAGCACTCATTAATTCAGTCATTAATTTATTCAGAGAGACAGACATCTGGAGAAATCAGTCTGAACTCTCTCAATAGATACTTAGCCTGCGTCTACCCACTGCACCATTTGAATAAAGAGATAAAATGAACAAATCGCATTGAGAATATGGTAACTAGCACTTTGCTTTCTGAAGGGTTCTTTTAAGCCTCTGATCAGCTAACATGAACTTCACATAGAGGTACTGAACCGCGCGGGGGTTTTGCTTTTTATAAGGGTGCTGATGAGCTGGCAGTCCTCCCCGACAGACAATATTCCTGGGACCAAAACTCAAGTATGAAAGTGGTGAGTCTAATCAAAAAGAGTCTTAACAAAATCAAATAATTAGGGTTGAATAAGCTTAATTAGAAGGCTGCATAAGAGCATCAGCCACACAGACACAGGAAGGAAACATGAGTATGTGTATACATGCACATTTTCCTCATCTGTTTGAAGGCTGAAGTATGACAGCAAAATTCATCATTATGGAAACTATATAATTCTTCAGACACGCATCATCAACATAAATTTTCACCATTTCTACAATTATCTCACTTTCCTTTGCTTTCTAATCTAGAGCTGTCGTTTGACAGAAAATTCATATGCAACAATTGTGATAATCGAAAAAAAAAAGCCAAAAACTCTCTAATTCCAGTGTCTCAAATGTGAATATTTGCTCATTTTATTAATCTTATATGATAGTAAATTGGTTATCGTTGAGTTTTGGAGCATTGGTAAGTTATTTTCTGACATTTTATAAACCAAATGATTGGTCAATTAATCAAAAAAATTAGCAGTTCAATCTATATCAATCGTTATTAGCTACAGTCCTATTCTACTACAAATAACACAAGAGCAGCTTAATATATGTAAATTACTTTAACAAGTCCTGAATTACATGTGACACTATTACCCCTTAGATAAGGAATTCGGCCTTTAAAGTAGTGTGTATGTTTGGGTCTCTGTGTACATGTGTGTCTGTGCGTCTTCACCTTCCTAGCGGCTAGTCATTCATCTCAGTTTGACAGTCCCATTACCAGAGGCAGCTACTGTGGCTCACAAAAGAGCACAGGGAGGACCAGGGGTAATACCACTTAGCTAAGCCATCATGCTGACGCTTACTTTTACTCCACGTTTTGCCATTACAAATTAGCATCATGCTAATGTTTTCTATACAGCATCAGTCCCATGTGCATCATTTACTAGGAGGAATTTAAACCTGATTTCATGACAGATGAAAAAAATCCTTAAAATTTAATATCTTCCCATTTAAGATGATCATACCCAGTGATGGCTGCAGAGCTCAAAACTGTGACAAAAAACTTGACGGGACTGTACAGCATTGTGGCCGTAATTGTTTTGGGACCATAACCGCTGTCGGTCTTGACTTGGGAGTCTTTTAGACCAGTTGTTTGGCAAGACGCTCATAGCTGCCACTTCAGTGTCACCGAGCACCAAGCTAGTTATCACTTGTTTCAGAAAACATCGTACCAGTAGCATTTTCCGTTGTTGTCTAGCAGTTTCTCCACCATGTGCTCCACTCGAACAAACCAACTGGGGACGGCTTTGTAGATCAGCGGCGTGTCAGACCTGGAAGTAAATAAACATGAACACATTGCATAAAACATAAGGCTGCTACATATTGACTGATAAACAAAACCAGTAAAAATTGTATCTGTAAGACAAATTCTAATTCATAAAAGCAAGCATTTATTTTGGGGTTGAAAGTAGAGCTGCAACGATTCTACTAATCGATTAGTCGACTGACAACCAACGATCGCCAACTGTTATGATATTCAATAATAATCATTTTAATTAATTTTTAAAGAAAAAAAATCTGGTTCCAGCTTCTTAAATGTCAATATTTTCTGGTTTCTTAAGTCCTATTGATAGTAAATATAATATTTTTGTGTGTGGACTGTGTGTGACCTGATTGCATCTTGGGCTTTGGGAAACAGTGATCGACATTTTTTACAATTTTATAGACCCAACGACTAATCGACTAACGACTAATGGAGAAAATAATTAAAAGTTTAAATCGATAATGAAAATAACTGTTGCAGCTCTAGTTGGAAGCTAGTTAGAATACAAGCATTCCTGCAAGATGCACAACTAGAAATAAGGGTTATGATAAGAGGTTAATATGTATTAAATATAAGAACATTAAATAGTTATCCTGAAATTTAGTTTTAACACTTTAAATTCTGCAAAATATTTTTGTGTCCATATTGTGTACTTTGTGCTGTCTCCTATCTGCTATGTTTTAATCCTGTTGCACTTTTTCAAATTGTGGTTTAAGAAAGTACCATTTTTAGTCGTAAGCACAGCTGAGGTCAACTATACAGATGCTGAGGGGTTAATAACGCAACAGTTTCATCTCTACGAGCCTGTGGCTTAGAGAGCACATCTCTGCATATTTACTGAGGTTAATTAATCCTGCTCAGGTCAGGCTGCAGCTACTCCAAGTGACAGAGTGATTTAGTCTACTCAAAAATTAACTGTGTGTGTGTGTGTGTGTGTGTGCCTGTTAGTTACGATGTGATAACGTGGGACCTTGAGGGGTTATATGTGTGCCACCACACTGACTTTGGCTTTTTGAATTTATTCTGTGCAGACACCACCTGACCAACTGCACTATAGTTTAACAGGATACAGAAATAGGATGTTAGTACAGTGTCTTCTCCAACTAAATAAGGCTGCAAGTATTTAAATAGTAGTTAATGTGTGCAGGCCTATTATCTGTGATCTCTAACCTTCATCTCGAGCACATGGGGTTATTCTATAACAACTGTTTCAAAGGCCCTCAGTGGAAGAATCAAAGTGAAGCTGTTAGTTTAAATGAGTTGGAAGGAGCCACTTTAAAATGGCACAGAGGTAAAATTACTGTCTCAGTTTAAATTCTGTCTGCGTCTCACCTCCAGCAGAATGGGTAACTATGTTTGAAAGAGCTGGCGTTGACGAGGCGGCCTGTCTCCTTCAGCCACTTGATGATGTTCTTGTCGGCATCCTACACAATGAAGACCAAAATATTAGACATGATTTTATAAAACAAATGCTGCTTTGTTGTTAATGTCAAAAAAAAGTCTGGGAATTCATCAGTATATGAACTACAAAGGAAATAAAATAACTCAAGGTGAAAACCAGATAATCAAATTTGCATCCTAACCTTTTTTTTTTTTTTTTAAATTAAGCACTGAATAATCTGCCACATAACCGCAACGCTCTTTTGCACATCACCACATTGTTCTCATCACTTTCTATTTCTGGCATTCTAGCTGTCCTTGCCATATGTGGATCCTGTTTGCTGTAAGCTGTAGAGAACAGTTCCTTCATTCAGCAAATACTTAAAGGGATAAGTCTGCTGGTCATTTAAATTTTTCACACTGGGTGCACTGGGTAGGATGTTTCTTCATTATGATGATATCGATACACTGTCCTACAACCACTAATAGCTTACTAGTGCATCATATCCATTGCTGACTGCACTACTTACCGCTGCTTGAGCGATCAATGTTCGTTAAAAACTACATTACCTAACTGTTTCAGGAAATTACTTCTCCTTTTTTTTAGAAAAATTAAATTATATATTCATGGCCCATTTTGAAAGATTTACGTTTTCAGTAGGATCCAGTGGGCTTGGGGCTGAGTGCAACAGATGGTAGGGAAGTTTTAGATTTATTGACAACAACAAAAATATAGCATATCACTAGCGTTATCCTTTAAACACACAATATTACATTTTATCATCTTTTTTCTTCGTGTCTACTGCTCATAATATTTTTCATATAATATCTATATCATATTTCTTACACATTCTGCCATAAACAGGTCAACACTAATAAACACAGCAGTGGAAAAAAATACCTTTTTGGTGACATCACACCATTTTATGCATCTTTGAAATGAACCGAATTTACCGAAGTAGTGTGTTTCATAAGCTATAGCTAAAGATTTGTCCTACCATATCTTTATCACTACGAAAAGGTATGAACACATCAGGGCTTTATGCTCACCTTGAAGAAAAAACAAGGTCAATTCACAGCCAAGGCCAGATTCTGCTCCTACAGCTATGATAAATATCGCCAAACAGGTAGGGAGAAATTGTCTGTTTTGTCATCCAGCTCATTGTTTATGGCAAACAATCTAATATGCAATCAGCCCTGTGCCTTATCGCGCACTATTTCATCTCCCTCTAACCATGCTCACAGTGCAATTCACCAGGAGCTCATAAATATGACTTTTCAGCAAGGTGCTCAGCAGACTGTTGGTCATGACCTCTTTGTAGAAAGAGAGAGGTTTTAAACTTTCTCAGCCAGGAGGAAATTTTGTTATGTCCTGACCCAAGCTCATTAAAACATGAAAGTACACCTGTAATGTGGAGAGACTCATTGGAACTGCTCCAGCAACCCATTGAGAGAAACCAACCCTTTTCACCACCCGGTCAATCTAGTATAAACAAGGGTAACTTGATTTGTTAACACACGTATTTGTGACTCTTTTAGAATCTCTGGGCCACAAGGAATAATTAATCAGCACAGTTACTGGTTCCAAAACAGACATTTTACTCTTGTGTCTAATAATATGAAATAACCCAGCAAAACTATCACACCTAGCCTGCGTGCTGTGGAAAATAATCAAGATATATCAACGTAATGCTCGATTCACATAGCCATTTTATTCCTTCGTGGCACATAGAGTGTCTAGAATTTATTTACAGGACAAAGCAAAAAGCAAAATACTGAAATAAATGTAATTCACTGTGCTTCACTTGGTAGACTACTGCTCTCCACGTTTCCTGTTATGTAGCTTAAAATGAGGGTAGGAGAAGTTAAAGAGACAGATAAAGAGTGCATGGAAAAATAAAGTTATTACAGAAGGAGACAAAGTAGACCGGGAGGAAAACATCAGGAAAGAGGGCAACAGGCAACTCACAGGAGAAAAAACAATCAATGCATTATGTTGTATGCACTCACTTCAATCTTTATTAAGGAACAGTTGGACAACACTCCTGTAAATGGTCAATAGTTTTCTCATCAAACATTTGTAATGATCAGGGGACATTGTCAGAAAATGAATTCTTTTTTTTTCTGCTTTGTTTGAGATGTGACACATCACAGCAGAACAAACGTGTTTCTTTGTGAAGGAGGTCAGATCCTAAACTTAGATCAAAAGAAGCAGTGGCTGCGAAAAGTGAGCAGCTTTAGCAAAGGGAACTGACAGAAATGGTGAAGAGAGGTGTGGGATTGACTTGGCAGAAAAGGAAGGAAGATACATTTTCAGAGTGTACTGTAGGAAAAATGAGTAAAGGAAGAGAGTAGGGCCGATGGAGGAGTGAAAGGAGTACTAGAGTTAGGGAAAGGCAGGAAGGCTATTTTAGAAAGTGGTGTCCGATTTGCAAGTAGGAAGGACTGAGGAAGGATTGTGAAGCAAGCAAATGCATGAGGATAATGGGGTTAAGGTGTGGGGAAGGTAAATGATATGAGTCAGTAGGGCTGGGTATCGAACCTTTGCTCTTTTTTTTTGTTCTGAGCAAAATGTATTCATTCATTCAGTATCAATAACTGTCAAATACAGAAAACTGACATGAGTGTCTGGTCAGATTTATAATCATGCTGTCTGATTCCTTGGTCAGATTATTAAAACATTATTAAAATAAAGACTTTGTCAGTTTTAGGCCAAATTTTTGTATGGCTGTTTGTGTTTCTACATTCAACATTTGAAAACTTTGGCTTCTTTTGTCAAAGACACCAAAGTTTTGGAGTAAAAAATATTTATACATAAAAAGTAAGGTTTCGGACAAAGTATCATTTTGGTGTTGTTACTAAAAACTTAAGAGGGCACACTCAGGTGTCTTACCAGCACAAGCATCACAAAATGTCCAACAATACCCAGCCCTATGACTATGAAGGATAAGGTAGGGAAAGAATATTTTTAAGAGTATTCTCCGCTCCACGATGTTCTGCTGGTCTTCTCTGCTCTGGACCTGCAGCTCTTCTCACCATGGACATCTAGACTTCTTTGGCAATTCCAAGCCTCTGCTCCTCCCCTTCCAGCAGCTTCCTGTAGGTGGCAATCTCCGCATCCAGCTTAAGCTTAATGTGTAGCAGTTCTTGGTAGTCTTGGAGATACTTGGTCATCTCCAGTTTGGTTTCGCAGAGCTGAGCCTCCAGCTGAGCGATGACACCCTGAAGGCTCCCCACCTTATCCATGTGGGACATCTCCATGTCCTCCAGCTGCTGCTCCAGGGCGACATTGCGAGCCCTCAGCCCCTCAATCTGATTCTGCAGGTCTGTCACTTGGTTGTGGAAGGTCGTGATCTCGTCTTTCATGGTCTTCATCTGGTCCTCATGTTTGCCAGCAGTTTCCTTGAGGGTGTCAAACTTGCTCTTGTACCACTTCTCAGCTTCTTGGACGTTACGGGCAGCGACGGCCTCTATCTCTGCTCGCATGTTGCGCAGGTAGGCGGCTAGGTCAGGTCGATCTCCATCCAGCTCGGCAGTAATCTTAGCATCCTCAATCTGCCTCCTGAGGTCATCTACCTCTTCGTCGTGCAGTTTCTTGAGGAACTCTATCTCGGCCACCAGTTGTTCTATACGCCTCTCCAGCTCAGCCTTCTGCAGTGTGGCGTTGTCGACATCCTGGCGAAACTCTCTCAGGATCATTTCTGCTTCCTCTTTGAGTGCCAGCTCCTCATCCAGCTTTAGTTTCCACACCTCAATCTCTTCCTCAATGTAGCCCCGCTCGATATCAGCTGCTCCCTTCTCATTAGTCAGGGCCTCGATCAGATCCCGCACCTCTTTAAACTTGAGCTCATATTCTTCTCCGATGCCCGCGGGGCCTCCCTTGTAGCGGCCCTGCAGTTCAGCCAGCTGAGCTTTAAGAGCAGCATTTCTCTGCTCTAGAGCCTGGACCTTCCCAATGTATCCTGCAAACTTGACATTGAGCTCCTGCATCTCCTCTTTCTCATTGGCATGTTGCTGGTGGATCTCTGTTCCCAGCTCAACGGCAGTGCCACGGAAACCAGTGCGTCCACGGCTGTCGTATGAGGATCCACGGCATCGGGACGGAGATGGGCTCTGAACCCTTACTCTGCCGCCAGAGCCGCTAACCTGCAGGCTCTTCTGGGTGTAAGATGCGGCTCTCATGCTGCCTACAATACTGGGTTGGTTTTTCAGTTTAGAGAGGAACGGCTGCTCTCTCGGCTTCTCTTTGCTTAGCCCACGTAGCGACTGACACGCTCTCAGATCACCTCTAAGTTTTTATGCGGCAATAAAGAATGTCTCAGACTGCCTTGAAACTCACGCTTAGTTTTTACATATTTCAAAAGTGGACTATGACAGACTTTCAGAGAACTGTGGCTGCATGCCCGTTATTAGATAACGCTGTAATGTTAGCGGCCAGGCAGGTCGAGCCCACTCCCTGGCCTTTGCACCAGGATGTGAAATAGTGATCTGATCATGTATGACTGCTATTTTACACTCACTATCCACTTAGAATGGTAATGAAGTTGGGTGTGACAGGGAGGAAGAGGGCAACCAGTGCACTGGTAAACAGTGACAATGTGCTTTGGCAGCAGGTTTTCCTGCTCTGACGTGGATTCAACTCCCTCAATATCAATGAACAAGTCATGCAGCAAAAAAGAACATTTGAAAAAAACATGATTACTATTTCATGTTCTGATTCCCCTTACCAGCAACACATTACCCTCTATTGCATTTTTAGCAGTATATAAACATCTAATAATGTGATTTATAACTTATTATACAGTAGTTGTGAGCAGATATAAGTGTTAATTAATGCATTTGTAACTATAACTCTTCCTGTGGGCACCCATAAACAGATACTGAGTGAAAATATAGTAAAACACACTTTTAGTAATACAAGATGTGTCTTCACAGGAAAATTTATGATTGTTGACAAAATACTGTACATTAATAAATGTCCTTATAAGTGCTTATAATTACATTATAATGTGTCATAAACCATTTATTAAATGCTTATATATTGCTCATAAATGCTAAATAAGTGGGGTCAAAGTAAAGTGTCACCCAGTTACCACATAACATAACTTAAAAAAAAGAAAAGAAAAGAAGCCTATAATAAATGATAAGCCTATAATAAAAAAAATAAATGGCATATTTCAGAGCAGATTATTCAGAATGAAAGAGGGAAAAAAATCATTACGGAAACTCGGTGGAAATGCATTTCCTAGCTATAAACAGAAAAAATGGAGAGCAATACGAGAGCGTGTGGAGGAGTCATCTGTCAGTGGAGCCCAGGATGCGGAAAATGAAATGCTGAATTAAACCGGCTATCGATACCGTTGAGGGATTTATCCCCTGTATCATACCAGTGGCTCCTACCAGGGGTAGAATGCCTGAAATGTCTGCTAACCTAATCTACATGTAAATGTCTGGTGTGTCACTCACTTTGACATACTGTCCCGCAAAATCGGTGACCTCTGAAGTGAAGCAGCCCGAGGCATCCACAGGGCAGATAGGAGCCTGGTCTCTCTGGATGATGTTGTATTCAGTGCACACCCTGTAATCATCCTACAGGGGAGATAATATACAGTTTAGAGACTTGAGAAAAGGTACCTTATTATATGATGTAATTCACAGCTAAATTTCCATTGCAACAAAGTCATCTATTGTAGCCTATGACTGCATCCTGAAAATGTATTTGTAATTAAGTTACATTATCTTGATACTAATACAGTGACCCATTTCATTTTAAATTTGTGTAATTTGTTTCAAAAATGTTCTCTAAACAGATGAAACTCTAACCCCTTTGGCAGCCAGTGTCACTAGTTTAAAGACATGTTATGACTCCATATTGAATTCCTTGTTCGGCTTTGCAGAGCCGGAGCGAGCGCTACTGGTATGTGACAGCTATACATGAAAGATCTGAGTGCTGTCCAGCTGTAAATGTATTTTGTATTCAAACACCCTGTCAAGATCTAAGACAGATAGCTCACAGGGACATTTCACACCTAGTCATAAGAACATAAAAATTGAAAAATGTAGTTCAGTAGTGCATTTCTTCTGACTGTATGTCTTCAGAGCAAAGGCATCTGTGTTTCAGATTTTAAACCAACGAATAAATGCAAATGTGATCACTAAATAACGGAACGGTTAAATGCAAATGCTGTTAAATTTAAATGCGAGTGCCAGTGAGTTGTTGATGTTAAGGGTTTCGTTAACAGTCCAATGGGGAGCGAGCTTTAGTAAAATAAGCAGAGAGGCCAGAAGAGAGAGCCAAGACTGAGAAAGACTGAGCATATATCCACAGCTGGCTACAGCCACAGGGGTATCCATCTGCCCTTGACAAGGGCATCTAACCTATTAGCAATGACCCAGTACCTCTGATAGCGCTGCAACATTGGCTTATAGACTTTTAGAGTACACAGATAATGTATTCAATACAAATATTTCATAACATATTTTTCGATAAGCATATGAATATGTACACACTGAAAGTTTGTATACAAGAGAAACTTGGTACCCATGAAGGGTCTAAAGTATTCTACATGGTCAGATATGAGACTGAATTTTACATTTATTAAAAATATAAAAAAATTTAAAGACAACAAGAGGAAAAGTATCACAAGACAAAAATCTAATAAAACTGTCATCCAGGGTTGTAGTACTCAAGACCCATCATCAGTGTTCATCAGTGCTGTCTTGGCCTTGACCTTTTGAAGTTTCGAACCCCCTGTTTTTTTAATGATTAATAAAAATGGTGTGGCTGTCATTGTCACCATCATGAACAATCTTGTTTAAGGTTACATTAAAGTTAAGGGACCACAGTTAAAAATTTTTTCCTTCTGGCCGACACTGGCAAAAAAAAATATTTAATTAGCCTAAATGCTAGGTTGCCTTTTTTAAGTGATATATAAACCAACGTGTGCATGTGCTGAAGAAGTGCTTCTAGGAGGACATAAAAGACTTTTTCTCCATAGGATAGTAGTGATGCCATCCATGAAGTTACACTTGACAAGCACAAGACAAAAGGTGACCTTGTTTTCCTCCTGAGTGAGCTATATGTGATCAGCAGCAGCGCTGGATAAACAAGCTTGTTAGAAGCAACGTTTTAAAAGTACAGGTACATTTCTTCCTTCTCTTCATTCCAGATCATACAAAGAAGTGGTCCACATTATAATTTAAAGCAGGGCAGGCCTGCTGAGACTTTAAGTTGCCTTTGGTTGGTCTTGGTCTCGATTGAGAGTCCTGATGCTTCTGATAAACTGTTAAAATTACATCTATGATTCATTAGTATCTGACTAGTCTGGAAATGTATCAGAAGCGACAACAACAGACAAGGAAAGTGTCTCTTTGCTCACGTTAAATCTGAGTTTAACAAACATGATATCACAACTAGATTCAGTGTTTCCCCCAGGTTGACTGCTTTGGAGCTGCGGCGGCGGCGGGTGGGGGTGTTTGTTGTCGTCATATGTGGGGGGTACATGAAGAGACTCATCAGCCAGACATTTCTCCGCTCTCTGTCAAAGAGCGGCTGAGACTGACACTAAAATGAGAATTGCTGGTCTACCTTAAAAGTCAGTCCACCTTAAGTGAGCCTGGTCAAGTTAAGCTAACGCGTTGTTGCTAACTTCGGGGCTAACCCCCTTCAATAGGTGAGTATTTTCTTTGTCTTGAGGAGCTGCAGCATTTAGTAACTGACAAACAGTCTGTACTGTACATTTACTGTCAGATTGACAATTTACTGCTAAACTTTTCCTCTGCTCCGCTCGTGTTCATGTCATGTTTCTGCGCTCGCGCAACCACACACGCACATTTACACACACACGCACTGCCTTATTGCCTAATGGAGCTACGCTACTCTTGTACCTTTCACGTAGATGTCCTTTGAAGAACGAAGAGAGGGAGGATGACTAAAGAAAATCCACAATAACGTAGGGTGTTATTGTGCTCACACAGTGTGCGAGTGAAAATCATTAGTAGCCCGTTGATATTAATGATCGTCTGACATTTTAGCAGCGGCGCTCATAATTTTGCAGCGGCGGTGCGTCGCTGCTGAATGAATTACAGGGGAAACACTGAGTTTGGAAGCCAACTGTGGTTCAATATGCAAGTTATGCAAATGTAATATGGAAATGTGAAACCTTAATTGTACATACATTGAAAATGTACATTTCACTGAAGTAAGGGGGGTTTGCTTGGTGCAAGTAATTTATTAAGCAAAAATGCTAAACATGATCTAGTTTGTGCTTCTCAAATGTGAGAATTTTTTTTCTGATTTTGTCACTGTAACTAAAAATATTTTTAGATGTCTAAGGTGTCTTTAGATGTCAACTAAGAACTGGGATGGGTATCTTTATTTTCTGACATTTCATAGACCAAAGGATTAATCCCTTGATCGGAAAAACTATTAAAATAATAATTGATAACAGTAGTACTGGACACTACGTAACAGAATATTTATTCTCTGTAGTTACAACAGTGACCAAGAAAAAAAAAGAACTCACAGCTCCAAAGTAAGGTGCCTGATGGACCACTCCTGTGCCCTCTTCCTCCTTGACGTAGTTATCCATCACCACCTGGAACGCTCCTTTCTCCCCACACTGAAGTGAAACGAGGACGAGGGGAGTTAGATGAGGGCGGTGAAGAAGCAGAAGTAGTAGAGGCAAAGATAATAAGAGAGAGATTAAGAGACAGATTTAAAGAACGTAAACAGAGATGCCAATTTGTGTTCGGACAGGTCATTAAAGCGAGACATAGGTTTGTCTTCACTTTGTAACAAACAATACATGAAACTGTGTAGCAGCCAGAAATAAGAGCATAGAGTCTACAAACCTTTT
Source organism: Thunnus thynnus (assembly GCF_963924715.1). Classification (NCBI taxonomy): domain Eukaryota; kingdom Metazoa; phylum Chordata; class Actinopteri; order Scombriformes; family Scombridae; genus Thunnus; species Thunnus thynnus. The sequence continues at coordinate 15,667,839 of NC_089520.1, read as the reverse complement.
CAAAGTAATGGAAAAGAGGCTTGTATTTCTTCCCTTTCAGTATCTTGCCAGGAAATCTAAAATAAAAAAAAAAAATTAAACACTTTAAAATCCTTGTGTAAATATCCATAATTCTTCCCACCGCCCCTGCATTGACAAACCTGCAGGGGGCTCGCACAAACATTTGACAACATATAGATAACACTTAAAATAAAAGAAACACCGACCAAAAAAGGTGTCTTAACACAATGCTACCAAGGGCATCATTTCCAGTGGGGATGGGGGAGGATATATCCCACATCAATTTTTAAAATCCTATTTACGCCCTACATTATAACTTTTGGACTGCAATTACTGAGTGGCTCTCAAAAGCCTAATGCGGAGACATTCAGCCAAACTACGATCTGGCCACCTTTGGATGCTCTGCAGAGACTTCTGAGCTGCCGTACAACATACAGATTGCTCTGAACCTGGGAACGGTGTTTGCTAAAAACTTATTCTCCTGACCTGGAAGTCGACAATTCCACGCAGCTTTGTGCATTGACTCAAAGAGATGTTGTCTATTAAACAAATGGAAGTGCTCTGTCTGAACAAACCCAATAGATTTGAGAGAATATGGGGACCTGTCTTGGCACAGTGCATCTATAAGGACTTTGACCCTCCTGGCTACATGAGTGGGTGTCTTGTTTAACTTGATTCATGTTACTTTACGTTGCTCCCGAGATTGTTACTACCATGACAACATTTTTGAAAGACTATTCATGTAATCTTGTAAACTGTCTGGAAGCCGTTTTGTTTATTTCTGTTTGTGTTCCACTTGGTGTTGTATTTTCTTTGTATTGTTTTGTACATCCTTTCAATATATATTGTCATTGTAAAATTGAAAACTGTAAATAAAGTATTAAAAAAAAAAACATCTCTTAACAGTGTCCTCTGACTGTCCAGCTGTCAAAATCCAGAGGAGAGAAAGGAGGATTTGATCAACATGTCAGTACTGTTATTACTCACTCACCATTAGCTCATAGCAACACACTTTAGGAGCATAAGAGAGCGATTAGAGGACTTTCTTTGCCCCAGGTTTCGCCTCTGCAAGGCTACATAGCAGGAAGACTGAAGACAGTACTCAAGAGTTTATCTATTCACAGTCAGGATTCTCCTAAAAAGATGCTACAGGGGACCATCAATAAAATATTAGATAAGGCAGTAAGAGCAACGCTCTTTTTAGTGAAGACGCACATACAATATTTATCTTAAATAAAGTATGTACTTAGGAATCAATTAAAAACACATCATTATGAAATGAAGGAAAAAAAATCTCAAAGTATATGAATGCTATCTCCTTCATCTTACATATTTGCATATATATATATAACCTTTATTATATTTAATCAGTTTTATTCTATTTTACTCTATTTTTCTCCTATTTTATTTATATTATTTGAAATCCTCTTTTTATGTATTTTTATATTGCATTGTGTTTCTTTTCTTAATGTAATTTATGTTTAAGCAAAGCTCTTTGAATTGTCTTATTGAAGTGTAAATAAAAAAAATTTAAAAACTTGCATCAGCTATATAGAATTCAAACACTAAGTTTTGGTTGTTTTTTTTTTTTTTAACTTTATAAGCTGAATAAATGCTAGGTGACAAAAAACTACCTATAATGCACCACAGCATCCTGAAAAATGTATTTCAACTGCCTCAGCATATCTTGAGATTTCTATTTAAAGGCTTAAGTTTGTTTTGGCACCTGAGTCAGTCATGAAAGATCTTCTGTTTTTGTAATAATCATTCAAATAAAGACATCTTTGCATCTGTGGATGGAGACTTTGTCCTCGTGGAAGAACAGCTCCTGCCAGAGTACAATGTTTTTCTACATGTCATTTTTATTGCCACTTAATTTGTCCAATATTTGGGATGAGTTGGTATAACTCATGCCTGAAAATGTGCACCATCTGGGCTCAGTACATTCTGTATCCTTTATTCACTGAGGTGTTTTCTTCATCTCACCTCATTTTTTCCCCTCTTCTTTTGCTCCATAGTCATCCACTGAACTGGGAAATTGGGAATTTGATTTGTTTTTCCGCTGCATAGAACAACACTCAGCTGGCAAAATAGAGCTCTGCTAATGCTCCTGTCAGTAACTTTATCTCTTAACTCTGGCAGATAAGTTCTAAAACTCGGGAGAAATCCTGTCACAGTATATTTGAAATACAAGTTTGTCACTCGCTGAGCGGCAGCTGGGTATGAGTTTTCCAACAACGTACCAAAAGTTTTTTAAAGGAAGTACACAACTATAGCGGAGAGCTGACAATCAGTGCTTTTATGAGTTTTCAAAGCATGATGAGCTCATGTTACCATCAAACTGCAGCTGCATCAACTGGAAAAAATAAAATCAACATTACTGGCAAAAAGAACGTAATCTTATTGGTACTAACCAACAGGGATATTACAAAAATGCTTGACAGATAGTGTACTATGATAATGTGATTTGTAATATAACATTTCCAACCTTTTCAGTTATGTTTACAGTGGTGATTTTAGTATTCTGTCTACCCCCTAAAGGTTTTATGCAATAGGACAAACCTGTATTTCCATGTCATTTTGGAGAAATTATATTTTGGTTGCCAACAGGCAAAAGTATCTACATTTACAGTATTAGTCTTTTTCACTCATGTTTTATATGTGGCTATAGGGTCTTCTGTACTCACTTGTCCAGGAGAGTGTACTCACTCTCCGTCTTAAACAGAGCTCCCAGCCTGGCCTCCATCATGATGTAGGTCTTGCCTGTGGTGTTATCTGAGAGACGCAGAGAAAAGAGATGTGAGTGCATCTGTTGAGAGATGTAACAAAAGGTTTTTACACCTTCATGCAAAGCGTCTACATCAGGCTACTGATATTACATTCTGCACTGACTTACAAAAATATACAGACATAGTACGGCCACTGAAAGGATGTCAAACAGACAGAACGGTAATTGGCAGAAGAAGCTTTTGACATTTAATAAATAAGTATGATGGTAAAGCTACAGTGGTCATGAAAAGGTAAAGGACGGATTGGCAAAATAATTGTTCACCTGCAACAATGAAGATAAACACAAAGAAGGATATTTACCAAGTCTGTTGCAAATTACTGAAAAAAGTTTTTGTCACTGCAATCTTTTGATCTAGTGGGCTTTTTACTAAGATTTGAAATGTAAAAGAGCCCAGCTGCATCTAATCTGCATAAAGTACCACTAAGTAAGAGCTGATGTCTGGAAAGGAATGGAGCACAAACAAAAGTATTTTCTGCTGTTGAATTTGGAAGATGATTAAATATCCTGATGTCAGCTCAACAAAAATATCAGTGATTGAATACGTTATGAAAAAACAGTGGGAGATTTTTTAGTAAAACTTTTAAATTATTGTTACACGACTTTTCCTGTATATAAATCATATAACAGTTGATACCTGTACCTGATCTGTTAAAGTAGCTTTTATAATGTCTCTTTTAAACTGCGTCTTTCTCTGTCACCCCGTTTCTCCTCGCTATAGTCTCTCACCCTCTGTGTGTGTCGCAGATTTTAAACCTGCTTTTCTCAAACGTTAAATTTCAGACGCAGGTTCCTCTGCTGCAGTGGTCAGTCTGCGGTGATAAATCAGGTGCTGCGGATATTGGTATAAATTTCCATTCCCTCCTTCCACATTTTACACCTCTAAACAGGAGTGCCTTAAAATACATATTGCATAAGTCCAAACACGCAATTTTCAGTGGTGCTGCTTTTCTATTTTCCATTTAGTAAATAAGGAGAAACGCAATTTTGGCTGTGATAACATAGCTAACACCTAAAAATAGGCCAAAAATAGCAAATATCCCCCAAAGTCTTCATTCTACGTCTTTGATATAGTTGGAGGTCAAGAAAATGTTGCATAATGTTCACTGGTCATTTACCAAAAAATGTTTATTTCTGCTAAGCTTTCCACACTCATGGTTCTCATAATGACGTGGGAGTGAAGATACTGATCACTATGAGGTGAAATGATTTTTTGCAGCTCTGGTCTATGATTTATGTTTATTGATCAGAATTTCAACCAGCAACACATCAAACATGGTTCAAATCCACATAACTATTAGCTATGCTACATATAAGTCCGCTAAACAAGAAGAGCAAGTCCTGCTTCATAATAATACAGTCAGCCATAAGTCAAGGTCAGGTAATGACCCCATCATGTAGCTACAACCACTCAACCAGCAACTGAGCTTATGGAAAAGATGCCACCTCATGTAGGATAACTGTGAGACATTTGGAGAATGTGAGCCCTCCTGGGAGAAAAAAAAAATGGCCGAATGGGAAGTTTAGGAAAAATAACAGCGGAGAGGCTGAGAACAGCAGGGACAGTAGTTGTGAAGAGGGCAAAAACCAAATGGCCTGAGACGGTGAGACACAAAAACAGAGAAAGGGGAGCAGCATCAATAAAAGATGTTTCTTCCCCTCAGTGGTGTGACAAATGACTGCACAGCTCAGAACTGCCACTGCTGACAGCTCTCAACTCCGACAGCGACAAAGGCACGGAGGGAAAGAGACAGACACAGATAGAGAGAGACAGAGAGCAAATAAGAACGACGAAGGACAAAAAAAAAAAAAAACATAACAGGTGGATGTGGAGGCAAAGAGAGCGATAAGAAAATGAGGGGGAAAAATTAGGATGAAGATGGAGCGAGAGAGGACAGGAGATAAAAAGAGAGAGTGAGCTGATAGAAAAAAAAAAAAAAAAGAAAACATTCATTGGTATTCCAAGGCGGTCTCCCATGCAGCATAGCACAGGCGGTGCAGTTAGGAGGGCAGATTCGTTCAGACTGTGCTTCAACAGTGCCCCCTGCAGTATCAGCTGGGATACGACAAGCTGACAAGAATCTAGGTCATCCTTTTAAAAACCCACCAGTTTCTCTCTCAGGGAACCAAAAACTACAGGAGGAGGGCAACAGAAAAACACTAGCCGCCTATCTGGGGTATTTTTTTTTCTTCATATTTGAACAAGGACAACACTTTTAAAAGTGACCTGATTTGAGGTTCATCACATTTAGCAAGTTTGAGTCTCACACACACACACACACGCACAAAACTATTGCAGCATTAGGCCTTTTTTGCATGGATGATATTTAATACAATTAATGAGACTGGATTCCATTTAGCTGCTCCAGTTTCAGGGTCCTGGTGTTGTGCACGCCGGCTCACTGTCACACTGTCACGGCTTACTGGGACACTTGAACGTAACGGAGCCAGCATTAATGTTATTAGTAACACCTGTGCTTTTCCTATAATGACAAGACAAAATGTCCGCTGTAAAAATGAGATATGCCCATATAAAGATATGGTAATAAAGACATTTACAAAAATGTGGCAGTTTTGTACTGTAAACTATATAGTTGAGAAATATGTATACAGCATATAAAAAACTATACATATTGATCATTAAAAGGTAAAACAAATAATGATCAATTCCCAACAAGGTTTACAGTGATGTCTTAAGATTCTTTACTTTGTCTGAAAAGCCCAAAAATTCAAAGATATCCCATTTACAATGATGTAAAGCAGCAAATGCTCATGTTTGAGATAATTTAAGAAATAAACTGATTATCAAAACTGTCATTTATTAAGTTTATCAAAACTGATTGTTTTGGAAGTAACATACACTAAGATGTCAGTTTATTAGGTACACCATGCTAATGCAATCTAAAACAACAGTCCTACAATTATTTCTTTTTTTTTTAATGGGGGTGAATCTAATATTAGAAAGACCTCTCAATATAACTCAATACAAATTAACAGCACCACAAACTATAGCATCCAAAATTACCATGAATTTGAATTAACACCTCTAAAAAACAGTTTCATCAAAAACTGAACATCATCATCTTCATGAAGGGAGGATCTAGTGAAGGCTTGGTGTGTTAGACTGCATGTATTTTAGCTAACTGGTAGCTAAACTGTGATCCCGATGCACAAATACTTGATAAAGGAACAGTTTTAACATTCTTATAGGACACTTAATGTCTTGAATTTGCTTTGGTGTTTGACTTTGCTTTGGGTCTGCTGTGTATTAAAGGACTTGTCAGTATGACAGAGACTCCAGGTTCATTTTGGATCAGATTGTGCCTTTACAAAGACTTCAGTTTGAAATTGTGCCTTTTATGAGGTACTGCTAAGACATTTCTTAGCACATTATATATAAAGCATTATACTAGAGGTCTTCAGTAGATGTAGAAACAAATCTTTAACACAGAATCTTCTATGTGAACTGACTGTACAGAATCATCTTTGACACCCACCGGATCAGTGGGTTTTAGCAGCAGAGCTCCTCACTGGTGACTGAAAGCACTGTTGTCAGCTCAGCTGTGATACACAGTGTGTTATTTCACCGTTACAAAGCTTATTAAGACCCTCAGAAACAATCGTGATGCGATAACTGCTGTAATAGCTGGCTGCTGAGTCGCTGTATGGCCCTAGTTTTGCACTGAACTGAATCTAAGTTTGATTTAATTTATGTGTTAATTTAGTGTTGTGCATACTGAAGTGCATTTGAACAGTGATGCAATTGCCTCGCTTAGAATGAAGTGAACAAACTGCATCAGTGACAATAAATCTTTGAAATGAACGCAGCGATTTAAATCAGCAGTGATTTGTTATTTCCACCTTTACATTATACACGACTATATAATGGTCTTTTGTTTAAATCAGAGAGGCCCATTTCACATGGTTTACATATGCTTGGAGGACAGGTAATGTTTTGAATGAGCCTACATGACCATCAGTTATGCTTTAGCATCAAGTTACTGCTCATGAATGTGGAGTGTCTGGTTGGTTGTAGATAAAACTAAATTCCAGGCTAGGGCTGCAATTAACGATTATTTTCATTACTGATTAATATGTCAATTATTTTCTCGAATAATCGATTAGTCATTTGGTCTTTAAAATGTCAGAAATTGGAGAAAAATGTCACTATTTCCCAAAGTCCATGATGCAACCTAAAATGTCTTCTTTTGTCTAGACTAACAGTCCACAACACAAAGATATTTAGTTTACTAGTTTAACAAGACCAGAAAATATTCACATTTAAGAGGCTGCAATCAGGGAATTTTCTTTAAAATATGACTCAAAACAATTAATCGATTATCAAAATAGTTACTGATTAATTTTCTGTCGATTAACTAATCAAATAATTGACTAATCATTGTAGCTGTATTCCAGTCAGTGTCCATTTTCAAATAACTAAAAACATTCTATTTTATCAGCCAACACATAGCCAAAGGCTGGTGAGTCCACCAACAAATTATAGTAAAAAATCCTTTCCTCTGGGTGTAGTTTAGTGAGGCAGCACTTGTGTTAATTTGTTCTTGTTTGTTCCTTCTGAATAAAAAACAGCCATCAGCTCATACTGAGGTCCACAACACTAAACCCACATGGGAAACAAGATTTCGAGTGGGAAAACTTTGGCCTTAGGCTTTACGCATTTAATAAACATCATTCAACAAAATGACCAATCCTGGTAATTCAAGTAGCCAAAAAACATGTTTGTGTGCAGGATGTGTGAGCAGATATTTCCTTCTTTTCTTTTCTTTTTCCTCTTTTCTTTGCAATAATCTGATAGTATCTTGACTGGGACCATGATTCTAACTGGACAAAACATTTCAAAGCAACAAGCTGAGCAGAGAAAAATTCATTCCCAGTCAGCGCATCAGTAGTTGTTGATATCAACATAACCCTAACTTTTCAAGGACGTCATTAGAGAAAGTTTCGTCTCTCACCTTTGACCTGGACGTACAAGAACTCTGGGTTGACACACAGGGCCAGGTTGCTCGGCAGTGTCCAGGGTGTGGTTGTCCAGGCGATCAAAGCCACATCCTCATTCTCAACCAACGGGAAGTTAACGATCACCGATGGGTCCTGAACGTCCTGGAGACAAAAACGAAACAGATATGATGTGATGGATTTGTTTTTACAGTCAGATCGCTGTTGGTGATCTTATCATGTTGCTTAGAGAAAAGAATACTGCAGAGGTGTATCATACCAGCTGAAGGGTGAGGCAGTCGTGTTTTGTGTGCATACCTTGTAGTTCTGGTGGGACTCAAAGTTGGAGAGGGGGGTGTTGCAGGCAGTGGAAAAAGGCATGACTTTGACTCCTCGGTACACCAGACCCTTGTCATACAGCTGTTTAAACACCCACCTAAAAGAATAAAGGACACATTCAAAAACTATAAAGATGAAGACGGATCAAATCTGGTTTGTGTTTTTGCATTTTTAATTATATGTTGCTTTAAGTGTTTTATTGTAAGTCGATTGCCAATTAACGTTGTCATCTGTTTAACTTATGTGATCTATGTGCTTAATGCCTGGCTGCAAACCAAATGTCCTTCAAGATAATGATCAAGCTGAAGAAATGATATGGTGAAGTAGATACCTGACTTCATATCAAAAGAGAACTCAGACTACTAGTATGTTAATTATGTCAAATATCCAAGTATAAGTATATGAAATACTACTACAACCTTCTAAAATGGAAAATGTAATTCTTTGTAAGTAAGTAGAGTACAAACTATGTATCTTTAAAATTTTTACAAATAAGATCGCAAATTTTCTGGACATACATACCAGACAGTCTCCATGAACCACGGGTAGAGAGTCTTGTAGTCGTTTTTGAAGTCAATCCACCTGCCCATTCTCCTCACTGAAGTCTAGGAACAAAAAGAAACATACACACACGCCATTCAAATGTGTTAAAATAAAAAATAAAAAAACCCCATGACGATCGCATACCAAAATCTTGTAGAACGAGTTTTATGAACTGTAATATTTAGGACAGTATGTGAAGGCTCGATAATGCCAAGAGGAGACATTCACCTCCAATGAAAGAAAAGCATTCATCACTCATGTGAGATAAGCATGTCAGGATGTCATGATCAAGTTTTTCTGACCCTGATCCGAGTCTGTCGATACAGAGTCCGATCCAATACTTATATTTACATATCAGCAGAAGATATGCAATGTCGATTTAATGTGTCTTCACATTGAAATAACAGGAGTAGCCTCCTGAGTTTGGCAGACACTTTTCACAAGCTTCTAAATCTAAATACCTAAGGTCTTGGTTCACAACTACTAAATTGGTCAGCTTAATTAATTATTGATATGATATGAGTGAAAGTTTAACAGCAGAATGCGACTTTTGAAACAGACGTCACGCAATCCACTAAAGAGAAGTTGTTGGAACTACAGAAACACTGCACTTAAAATTAACAGCAGGGTTACAGGGTGGAAACTCTTCTTCTCTTTCACAAATGATCTGATCTGAGTACAGACACACAAACCCAAAAAAAGTCAAGTGTTTAATTTTGCCATGCCATCATGTTACTCAATACATTAACATTAATGAACGTCATTTGTCATTTTAACTGCCGAATGCAACGTCAGCACTGGCCAAATCCTATGAGAAACAAGAATCTGCTAACTGAATGTTTTGTACACTTTGTAGACTTCTGAGTCGGAGTTTAGTAAATCTGTGTATTTTGCTAAAAAGGATCTCAGAATTCAGAGTCACTCGCAACATACTTGAATGAGAAAGTGTGTCTGCACTGTAGGCTGTTTTAAAGGGGAGCAGCACTGCAACATTAGCAGGCTGATGTGTGCCAAACACAGTAATGAAAGGATCAGCTTTTTATCAGTTTTATTTTAGCCGATATCATTCCTTTAAAATATGCCCAGATGCCATATCGACAGCACCATAAGCACCTATTCTATGTTTTAGCGCAGATTCAATGCACTTTTCTTAGCCAAACATCTTGCAATTTGATTGAGGGGAAACACATACACAAAACAAAAACTAAACTGATCTCACAAGTATGGATACAAAGTTTCCTTATATTAGCATCATTGTTCTTTTCTTTATGCTCACCTCCCACTCGTTGGAGTATCTCATGACAATGTTTCTGCACTGCTTGTTGTACTCTGCGATGCCCATTTTGGCCACATCGTCAGGGCCCTTGATCCCCAAAGTCTTATCAATCTCATACTCCTGCAAGACAGAAAAGATGCAAGGCACATAAATAAACAAAGAATGACAAACACACTCACAATGATGTCACCTCAAAATGATAAAAAACTACACGGTTGATGAAAAGCACTTTGAATTTTCACAGAATATTAGATTTGAACAATTTTCTGGGAAAAGACAGTTGAGACAAATATTTACCACAGGGAGGCCGTGACAGTCCCAGCCAAAGCGTCGGTCCACATGGAAGCCACTCTGGTGGGCAAAGCGAGTGACAACATCCTTGATGGTGCCAGCTAGGATGTGACCATAGTGGGGTAGACCTGTGGCAAATGGAGGGCCATCGTAGAAGGTGTACCTGGTTGTGAAATGGGCAAGAAAAATATTAATATTAAAACAAATCTAGTTCGGCAGTGTTTTTTTTTTCCTCCAAAATCTGTTAACAGCATTTTGTCACACATGAAATAAGATAACAGGGTGACTATCATGACTAGAAACGCTGTCAAGAGTGAGTGCGGCAGAACAGAAACAATATGAGACAAATACCCTACTCAGTCGATGCTTATGACCGAAGGTTCTCTTTACAAATGCGATTTTGCTCTGTTTGGCAAACGTCATCATGATATTTGAGCCTTTGTTTGCTAACAAGACAAAATAATTGAAGGATAATTAATGTTCAGACCCTGTAGCTACAATTTGAATGCTAGATGTGAGTAGAGATGTTAAATTTTGTTTCACTGACATAAAGAAGAACTTATGACACAAAGTTGTAGATGCTTCTTCACTAGACTGCACTAGACTAAGGACAGAAAGTTGAGCCAGAGTCAACTTTTGGAGAAAAGCAACCCGATGTCACTGCAGCTGAAGGCTGCGGTGACCAATCACAGCTGGAGATCAGACTGACAAGAGTTGTAAACTCTGCCATGAGGGAGGACAAAGACGTTACTAGGACGAGGGGAGGACATTTCTCTTTGCTTGATAACGTTAGTTAAGTTAGACTTTGCTATCGGCTTCCCGACTCATTTTAAAAAAAAACGAGAGAAAAAGAGAGAGAGAGCAGCTGTGGTCAAGCGAGCTAGATAGTGAATGAAGAGAGGGAGCGGTGATAGCAAGAAAACCGGTGAATCAGATCAATAAAACGTCATTTTCTGATTGTTTCACAACGGTTATATTCTAGAGCACAAATAAACACACCCACAAACCCACACAGCCTCCGCTCACCCTCCGCCCAACCCTGCGGCCGAATGCCAAACCATCTGATTTGGTGTGAATGCAGTCAAAGGACAACTGGTTGACCAGGAAACATAACGTCTTTACTTGGCAGCACAAGTGTCATATATTAACAACAATCCTTAACCAGAAATGAAGACTCAACAATGTGACTATGCTCTTGTTTTAATCACAATCTTTTTCCCACCAAGATATGTCAGAATAGAATACACTAAAATTGATAAAATGATAATTAACAGTTATTAAATGTGAAAACTACTGGTAGTTTAAAAAAGTTGGTTAAAAGGAGTCAGCGTGTATGCATAGGGTATCATATTAGATTGTCAATATTGATTTTCCTTTTTCTCCCCCTAAAACAAAATGTTATGACACAAAGATTATTTAACAACACTCTTCTACAGCTTTGACAACATGTGGTGTGACTTTTTAAAATCATGAACCAGAAATAGATGGACTTACTTGGGCCTGTTCTTGGACTGTTTGAGGCACTCCTGGAAGCAGTCCTTTTCTTGCCAGAAATGCAGGATCTTCTCCTCCTCAGAGGGAAAGTTGATGGACTCGGGGACCGGCTCCACCATGGCGTCTGTCCGAGAACAGAAAAACAAGAAAGAAACTTAACAGACTTGTGGAGCAGGAAGAAAGACAACAACTTACAAAGATCGCATGATAAATCTTTTGTTTCCTCCATGTAAATATTTCCACGTTTATAGTCAAAAAAATGAAGATACCCCATGCACAGCAGATGCAGGGCAATGAATTATATCTCACTTTCAGCACACATTAAAGGATAAGTTCACAATTTTTCAAGTCTGTCTTAAAACAACAGTCAGGTGTCCATATGAACATTGAAAAAGGTTTTCCTTGCTGTAATTATTCCTCCTGTTCATACTGGCAATTAAAAGATCCCCTTCAAATCTGTTTTCAATGTAAGTGATGGGGACCAAAATCCACAGTCCACACAGTCATTTTGTGCAAAAATGCATTTAAAAGTTTATCTGAAGCTTATATGAGGCTTCAGCAGTCTGAGTTAGTCATGTCAAGTGGATATCTGACACCAGATTCCCTCTTTGCGTGTCCTCGCACAGTGTTTCCCTGATGAGCTGCGGTGTAAGTATAGTAACAAAAAGAGGGACTTTGGCACTTAAAAGACTGTAACTATGAAAGATATCTACTTCATCTGACTAATTTGGACGGCTAAATCTTCATATTATTCAGATAAACTTTTTAATACATTTTAGCATAGATGGAAGCTCGTGGATTTTGTCCCCCATCACTTACATTGTAAGTGCATTATGAAGAGATCTTCGAACAGCCAGTATGAACAGGAGGAACAATTATGGCAAGAAAAACCTATTTCAATGCTCATTTTGGCTCCTGACTGTTGTCTCAAGACAGAAAAATTGTGAACCTGGCCTTTAATTGACCCACAATGCTGAATTAAGTTTTGGTCAAGTTAAGAAAATTAACCTAAATTGTGTGAGATGGACAATAAGCATTATAAAATCGTTATTCTCAGTCAATGTCACCGTCCACAAATCCTTATGGACCTGTCAAAGCTGTCTGTTACTCGGTAGTTTGTCAACAGAACATACAGTCCCTTTTAATATTTTATATATAAGGTCAAGTCTATTTGATATATTATATCCAAATGGGGCGTGGAATTTCAGAAATGTTGTCCAGACTAGATAAATATGTCCAATAAGTCACTTTTTCACAGCAGCAACTTCACAAGAATGACGCCTACTTGTTGTTAGCTAGCAGGCTAAGCTAAGCTAGCCGGTCACTGCTTGAGTTAGTTAGCTTGTAACAAAGCGGATTGCGACGTTTGTTAAAGGCAGCGTTTAAAAACTCACATATGTTCACAGACGAACAGTGCGGTGTGGCTGTAGTCAAACCTTTATGTTGTGATTTTTCTGTTTGAATGGATATACTCACATGGTGTCTTTCCCCGGCTGCCAGAGAGACGAGAAATGATGCAAGCTGTAGTCAGCGTGAGCGGAAGTGACGAAGACACGCAAACTGATTTGTTACATGAAAATAAAATTTATTTGATTATTATTTTGTACACAAACTGGACTGAGTGTAAACCTGCACTCTCTCTTATTTATTCATTGGTTTTAGCTGTTTAATATTTATTCAAATGTTTTTATTGACTTATGTTATTCTTATTAGACTGGACCTTTAGTGTGAAGGCATCATGACTTTATATTATGATATATGGTATCAGTATGTCACCTGTATTGTGTACATTTGTTTGTTGTCCAAAATTTATTAGAAAAAAAGAAAAAAAAAGGACTTTTTTGCAGCCAATTGTAGTCTATTTTAGCGCAATTATGTTGCAGTTTCCGGTTAGAAAAAGGGACCAGCATACTAAATCGTGGATTAAACTATACTCTGTTCCTCCCATGGTTTTCATTATCCATCTTTATTTAACAGTTATCTGTATGCCACAGTACAGCACATTATTTCAATCGTGTATGAGAGAATACTGCATGAGACCAGTGGTGGAAAGTAACTAAGTACATTAAATCAAGTGCTGTACTTAAGTACAATTTTGAGGTAATTGCACTTGAGTATTTCCATTTGATGCTACTTTATACTTCCACTCCACAACATTTCAGAGGGAAATACTGTACTTTCTACTGCACTGCATTTATTTGACAGCTTTAGTTAGTTCAGATTAATATTTGACACAATGGATAATATAACAAGCTTTTGAAATACAACACATTGTTAAAGATGAAACCAGTGGTTTCCAACCCTTTGGCTTTTGATGTCTTACAAAAAGCAGTGTGTAGTCGGGTCACATTTCAGATCTCTATGAATGTTAACAGCTCCACCAAATAGTGATTTTTGCTTCTAAACTTCTCACATGGTTTCATTTCAATAAATGTTCAAATGATCCAATATTTCACCAAAAATCAAAGATTAGAGAAAAAATCGCAAAAACTGAAAACAGATTTGTGCATCAGAACTTTGTTTTTTCTTCTTTCCTCTCCCATTAATCATCTCAAGACCCCTCAGATTTATCTGGTGATCCTTTGGAGGGGCCCGACCCCTAGGTTGGGGACCACTGGACTAAACTAGCTAACTGTATATAAAGTAGTTGAAACTAGCTCCACCTGCAGCAGCTACAATAGTAACATGTTGTTTACACAGTGATGCTCCAGTATTAATAATCTGATGATGTCATATATAATAATACATCAGTCAGAGGGACCAATTACTTTTACTTTAATACTTAAAGTACATTTTGCTGCTAATACTTACGTACTTTTACTTTTAGTTGAGCATTTTTGCATTGCTGTATTGGCACTTTTACTTAAGTAGAGGATCTGAATACTTTTTTCACCACTGCTTGAGACTAAAAATAATTGGAAAAAAACAGAGAATAATCAATAGCATGTTGGTAATTAGTTTTTTGTAGTAAATGCAGTTGATGCAAACTATTTGACTTTGTTTATACCTCTCAAGCAGCCAAAGTTTTCCATTACTTTCTAAGTCTTCAAGTTTCAAGAATACTCTTAATTACCTCTAACTTCTTATTAAAACTAAAGAGGTAAAAGCAAATTTACTCCTACAATAAAGTATGAAAAAAGAGATGCTGCTTTTAATGATGGGTACTGATGAATTTAGTACTTTGCCATTTTAGAACGTTCTTCTTGTTTACATCCCATGGCACGTATACACTTTGTACCATCTCTACTTTATTGTTTCTACCTGTCCAGCTACTCCTGTGGTAAAATTGTCCAGGAAAAGGGCTGGTTGAAAAAGCACAAGCTGGAAAAGCATGGATCAAAAACCCCCAAGAATTCTGCTGCAGATTGTGAAGAAAGTAGACAGACTGTGGGATCAATAGTGGACTATGTGCTTTACCAGTTGATCTGTACCTCATGTTCGTAAATGAATAAGTGAGAGTATTCCAAAAACAGCAAATCAGTTTTATGAATAATCCATTATTTTTCTTTGCCAGTAAGACTTGTTTAACATTAGTTGCACTGTGCAGGCAAGTAGAGCAGAGTAACTTTCTAGTGATGATAGCAACTGTATGAGAGGACAGCAAGACAAAAACAGAAAATTAACTTTTTTGGGTTTTTGAGAACTGTTATAGAGAAGGTAAATGTGCTACTTTCCTTTTCATACAACACTGGTGTAACAATTCTTTTACTTAGTGCAGCTTAATGGTTGTTTCCCACATAAACAGCAATACTGAAGTCTGCCTGAGTATTTTGATAAAACTTTATTCTCCCAATTTAACTGGCTATATGTAACTAGTGAGGGAAATGTAGAAGTCATAATATTGTGAATGAAGAAATCTAATCAATTTTTTTTTTTTTTAATTGAAGCTTTAAACTTTCATTCCCTCTATTCATGTGACTGACTCCAAACACACACACACACCTTAAAGTGATTCAATCAATAGAATCAGACTGAGATAACGATATTACAACCAAGGAAAAAAATAGAAACAGGCCAAATCTGATGTGTTTGTTAACAAAGCATAGCTTTATTGTGATGGTGGTAACACAGTCTATTGAACACTGACAGACACGGGGGTGACAGGATGGCTGCTTATTTCGCTTGTGCCTTCTGTGCTGCCTTTGCGCCCTTCTTGTTGTGCTTCTTGGCGAAGCGCATGTTCCTCAGGAACTTAGGGTCCACCTGCAGCAGAGAAAAACAAACTGAGTGAGCAGATCAGGTGAACAAAAGGAGCACACGTATGGATGTGGTGCACTACCAGGATACATATTTTTTTACAAATGTAACCAAGCATGAATTGCAATAAAGCAGAAGAAACATGGGGCCAAGATGAGGGATAAAAGACAAACTAAACACAGAGTCATATCTCTGGATCACTGGCCTGGTCCTGGCCTTCGTAGTCTTGTCATAGTTACGCTGGATGCGACTGCGTTTTCCTGGCCTTTTTTGTGATGTTTCAGGTTTTGGTAATCATTTGCGATGTTACTTTTGGTTGCTAAGTAACCTCATCATCTTCAAATCCAGTTCTACAGAGCAGACTACACAACTTTATATGGTACAAGCACAGCGTTTGTGAAAACTGAGGAGGGATACATTTGTTCTTCCTCTCCATTGCAGAGTTTCCACAACTGACACACTTGTTTCTAAAAAGCTTTTCATTCACCGTTTCTCAGGTTAGATTTGTTAACACTGACGTCCTGCATCTGTCCTGTTCTTTCTGTGCAGGTTGTCACATGGCGTAATGTACACTTGTCATTTGTTGATGCAGCTCAGGGAGAAACTTTGTGCAGTGAATGAGATCACAAGATGCCTGAACCGAGTACTGTATTGCAATAAACAGTGCAGCCCTAGTTACCCGTACTACATCTGCTCAGATGAAGAAACCTGTTAATCAGAGTCAAATTATGTTTCCTGCCAGTCTATAATGTGGAGAATCCAGAGGGTCTTGTTCTCAGTATTATACTTTTGGAAACATTCCTACACTGTACCCTGAACAAAACAGCAACCAGCGGCAGCAACTACAATTCTGAAAAATGAGCCAAAATTCTCATAATTAGCCACCAACGGGGGCATCAACTCCAACAATGCTTTAAGTGTTTTTAATTCTGGCTCTTGGTTCTCCTCAATCCACATGAACTTTTGATAGAGAGACAAGATGATGGTAGCTTTGAGTTGAACAGAGCAACAGAGACCGGTGTGTCTGCAACAATGATAGCATCTGCAGAATTTCAATGTTTCTTAAAACGGCTAAAACAAGAACAGAACTTAGATTCCTTTCCAGGTAAGGCTGCATTATCAAAGTGTTTTCTAAACCACAAGTGTAGGGTTGTATTGAACTAAAGATCTCCCCGTCACACAGTAACTAAGTAACCTGTTGCTGTCTGCTTTCTTAAATGTTACGTACACAGAAACACAACACAAGGTAACTTCAGTCAGGGAAAATGTCGCTGTGACAACCATGAGGCAGGATGAAAAGATAAATTATATGTAGCATCTTCATATTCAAAATAATGTCTAGCCTTCTCTGAAAGTCTGAACATGTCCGTTTCCACATCTGTGCAGTTAACATCAGACACAATTGCACTTTGAGGAAAAACTAACTTCCCCCTCTATCCAAATGCTCTGATACACAAAGACTGAGAGTACAAAGCATCTCATGTTCCTAATATTCATGAAGTAAGTAGACCATGGTGTCAAAACAAGGTCAGGGGTAGAGGAGGAAACTGACTACTGATCTGCCGCATACATGTGTAGATTTTACCCTGACCAGGTTTCTACTGGAACATAATGCAATTCCCTGCATAGCAGTCACCTGGTTTCACACATGTAAAATCAACATACTGTCAACACCAAGCTGTAAATGTACGTACCCCCTTCAGTGACTCATAGCGCTGAGATGTGGGCTTCTTGATGCCATTCCTGTGGGCTTTCCGAGCTGTGTCCATGAAGAGGGAAAACAATGGAGAAAATATTAATTCATCCATCCCTTTCACAATAGATACTTTCTTAATCCCAAAGGGAAATTACAGTGTTACAGCAGCCACTTAACATCACAAAATACAAGAACAATGAGAAAAGTAAAAGAAAAGACAGTTAAAGTTTAAATCATGTACAGTAGCTAAGTAAACAAACTGTTTAAGTAATAAATAGACTATGGATGTAACCACATACACTACAAAGTACACATTTCTTAATGTACATTAAAGTGTCCTTAATTTGAACAAAAAAGGATCTTTTTCTGGATAAATAATCACAAAAAAACCCTTGAGCTGCATATATATCAATTACTAACAAGCAGCTTTTTTAAAACAACAAATGCATGCAAGTTATAGTCTGTGCAGAACTAGAGCTGAGCATAATTCTCCTGTCAGTCTTGCATTAGATTGATAAATTACTATTCAACAAGTGAAACCAGCAGGTAACTGCAGTCATACTTACACTGGTTGTGGGTTGTGTGGTTCTTGGACTTGGCCATTTCGACTCTGGTTTATCTAATGAAGGGAAACATGAGAAAGTGAGGGGCGTTATAATCTGCATTTAATATCACTTGTATTTTAAATCACTTTCATGTTAGCTAAGAGAATTCAGTTTGAGGAGCTAGTTAGCCGGCAAGAAAACAAGCTAAATATCATGTAAACAGAGCCGCGTTTGTAAGGTGAAAGCTACTTTATGTTAAAGTACATATCAAACAAAAAGTTAAGCACTTTCGCTCAGGTATTTAAGTCATTATTCAGCCATATATTGATGTAATGCCTGGCTGTTAGCTGCTATGAATCTATGTAGCTTTGCTACATAGAGCTAACAGCACTTCAGTGTCATTTTTAGCGTTTATTTAGGATCATTTCTGCAACATACTGGGATGAACTTATAGTCAGTGATGTGCTTTCTCAAAATCAGTAGCTGTTTCTGAGCGGACACGTAAATTACACTAAGATTGATTCAGATTTTAAAAAGTCCACCGGGGTGAAAACATTAGATACCTGCCACACGAACGGACGACAACCGGAAGAGAAAGCAAACGTAACCAGGAAGAGAAGAAAAGCGCTCCGAGCTCAAGAGAAGAAGTCAAGCGGGAAAAAAATCGGTTTAAAATCACGACACTGTCGCCTGCTGGTGGTTTGTGGTATTACAGGTGAGAGTCCGCCGCGAGCCACAGGGAGTCACTCTCCAGACATGAAATTATAGCAGCTTCTTTAACAGTGTGTTGTATTTTAAAAGCTTGTTATATTATCCATTGTGTCAAATCGTCATCTGTAAAGAAACTAAAGCTGTCAAAGTCAACATTTCCCTGTGGAATGTATTAGAGTAGGGGTATAAAGTAGCATAAAATGGAAACGCTCAAATAAAGTGCAAGTACCTTAAAATAGTACTTAAGTTAGTTAGTTACTTTCCACCACTGTCAGGCTTTTAATAGTCATCATGAAAGCATTTCTCTTCATCATTTGTTTATTTGCTGTGCAGTGCTGTTTTCAGGATTTAATCCCAATTTTTTTTTTTTTTTTATTCCACAATTTTATTAGTTTCACCCTCAATCCTCATAACTATATCTGTGTTTTTATTTGATTGTATTTTTCAGTCTCTGTAACGCACTTTGGTCAACTTTTGTTGTTTTAAAATGTGCTCTAAAGCTAAACTAAACTGACTTGACTTGATAAAAATGAAGCATGCGTGACTATGTGTGTATGCAAGCGCACACACACACACGTATGAGTCATATGTGCAAAAAGTTAAGGCTGTTATTCTTGGTGTCTTAGTTAGAAATGGAAGTGTGGAAATGACAAGACCTCCTGGAAGGCTGTGATTTCATCTTTGAGCCATCTTTTTTTTTTAGCGTTTATTTTTGTATTATGAAATACTGGATTTATCTCATAAGGTTACTAAAAGTATTAAAAATGAATCAGAACAAACTTATTTGTGGTTATAATGAACTCTGAAATGTTGTACATAATAGCCTCTTTTACCTTGTACATACATTACCTGCTTGTTGTTTATATTTGCTGTTTAAACTGTATAACATATTCATGTATCTGTATGTATCTCTATATGCACTTTACTGCTGTTTGCACTATCTAATCACATATGCTATTGTACTAATTACTGTGTGTAATGACAGTAAAGTTGAATCTAAAATCACTCTTTGGTTGAACTCTTAATATCTCATAATGCAAACCTGTGATGAGGTTCAGCTGTAGATATTACTTCATTCTGAAGGGTCACAAGCCAAAAAACAACTGCGATAGAAAAAAAACCCCACATAGAGTGTGTTGTGCTATTAATTTTGATTTTCTGTTACACTTGTTCACTCTTTTATTCTGCCTCCTTGTGCCCAACAGTGAAGACTACTAACAAAAATGTGGCCAGTACAGCAGCACCTTTGAATTATATTGAATACATTTTTTGATCACATATTATCCTAACAGGGTTTTACACCTTTATTACATGAATAACTCCTGTTAATATGTCACCTGTGGATTGTGCAGCTGTGTAATGTTAGCCTCTTTACTTCACTTCAAATGACTTCATGTAGTTAAAAAAATCAAACAGCGTGTGTGATTTTTATTTTTGGACAAAAATATTAACCTTTGATTGCAACAGAGCTTGAATTTCTCGTGAACCCACTGCAAGACTTACACAAGAAAACCTGTGAATGGGACCCAACTAATGTCTGCGTTGGCCTCTGAGGGGGATGACATCACCACCACCTGTGTCTCCAGCTGTTAACCTGGAAGCACCAGTAAACCAAGTTCCAGTAAAAGAGTGACAGAAAAATAAATTATAAGTAAAGATAGGATTAAAAAAACAAACAAAATGTTCATAGCTCAAAATTATGAAATATCAAGTAAAAACTATGAGGTATAAAGTAAGTAAAGTGAGAAATGTGAGTTACTAAGTCAAATTTATGATAGAAACAATTAAAAAAAACAATGAAAGTAAAATTTATCAGACACTAAGTGAACATCATGAGATCAAAATTTTGATTTACTGTGCTTACTATACTATCTACTATCTGACAATTTTGATGAGTCTATCAAGACTTTTTATGACAAATATTTTATTAATTTTGCCTTTTATAATGGACAAAAACACAAAGAAACAAAATGAGTACAAGTAAATCAAGATTTTGACTCATAATTCTAATTTAGGGTCTCATAATCTTAATTTAACCATAAGTGTTTTGTCATTTCTAAAAATGTCATAAATTCTTTTCCTGTGTGCATTTTCTGTGTATCTGTGAGTCATCAAAGCTCTCATACTCATTCTCATCTTTGGCTCATTATAATGTAACTATGATAGAAGACCACACTGGACAAATTTCAGTCTGGATTAGCACAAAATTGCCCTCAAATTGCTAAAAATGTGAACGGAGTCTGGTGGAAATGTTCTTCCTTCTGATAAACCCGTTGCGATACAGATTAAGAGTCATTCCTGATGCTTTTTAAAGACCAACCGCTTCTGTTTGTCACTTTCAGCCGAGGCCTTAACACTGCGACCGGCGCCGTGAGTGAGATGATGGACAGATTGGAAAGCAGCCAGCATTTATAGACAGATCCATGGTGATTACAGTGCTGCTTGTGATGGACGGGAGCAGATGCAGAGACATGTGACTGAGTTTACATCTCTCTCACTCATTCACACAAACACACACACACACACACACACACACACACACACACACGCACACACACACAAACACACATAAACGCTCAATCAAACACTGACAAAACCGGAGATTTCTCGTGATATGGCCCTAACCTCTGGTCTCCTCCCTCCATCCTTTACTTTGCTGCCTCTCAGTCATGTAGTTGCTGTCTCTCTTTCCTGTCTTAGGTTTGTTTTCCTCTTTTGTTTCATCTATCCAGTTTTTCCTTTCCTCTCCTTCCTTTCTTTCTCCTTTCCTTTCCTTTCCTATCCTATCTTATCCTATGCCTTCCTTTCCTTTCTCCTCAGCTGAGATTGGGTGAATCCCTGTTCAAGCAGAAGATATCATGCAGCAGAATCCTATATTTAGACCCGTTTGATCATACGAGCCTCTTCGCTCCGCAGCGCTCGGCTCTGCTCAGTCAATTACAGATTTGTGTACATATGTTATGTCATATTCCCTCCTTGATCTTGATTTTGGTCAAGAGGAGGACTGGTTTCCGTTTCCTGTGAGATCTTTCACACATGGCAGTTTTTTTGGAGGTGGGAGTGTGAGTTTATACTGCAAAATTGAATATGTCTCTGTGATTTTTTTCTTCTTCTCTGTATTATCTGTGTGAAATCTTTATTAATGGGGCGAGATAATTTCACTCGGTTCACATGAGACTCACAGTTACCACCACTCTCTCATTACAAGTGAGTACATTAGAAAATTCCTTAAGCGAGCTGAATTTTAATTACAACTGTTTAAACTCAGATGTTTTTTAAACCATTTATACAAGAAGTGAAATATTGTATTCTCTCATATAGGACATAATATGAGTAAATTGCTATAAATTGCTTTTTTTTGCTCATGTTTGTGGATGGTAGTCTCTTCCTCTGTGATTTCTTTTCCTTATGGTTCCTCCATTTATATGATACATCTCAACCACAAACATACAAGTTCAATTTCAAGTTTATTGTCATCTGAACAGGAAGCACAGGAATCTATACAATGAAATTCTTGTATGAAGGCACTCTCAATTTGAAATGCAAACATCTATATTTACAATAGATGTTACAGTTAAAAATAAAAAATATGAAATTTAATATTGTTTTAATTATATAGCGCTTATCAAAACAAAGTTACAAAGTGCGTCACACAGAAACGCAGGTAAGAACACACAACGGTAAAATAATAAAAGAGCTAAAAGAACAACATAAAATAGCAATAAATAAAAATAGTAAAACAGGATAAAATGAGCATCAAGTAAAATCGTGGATGGCTGACTGATAAAAGTATGTTTTGAGTTTATATTTAAAAGAAGCCAAATACAAAATATCATTGTTACACAAATGACACACACTAACCTGACAACTCATGAGATATTAAATGTTGACAGTTATAACATTTTCATAAAGTAAATGTCTACAAATCTGAGTTTTTCTTTTGCTTGATAAGCTCTTTTTGGAATAACTTTGCTAAATAAAGCTGCAAAAAAGCTGCATCATCATAGATAGCATCATCAACAAAATGTACTTAAAAAAATGTATCAAACTCCAAACATATTATTTTGTTTGATATTATTGGATTGTAATATTGATGCATTACTGTGCAAGCAGCATTTAGATGTCGTAGCCAGTTGCGTGGAGCTATTTTAACTACTTTATATTCCATTTGTGTGGTTTAATCTATATTGATGCATCATCATTTATAATCTGATCATCATGCAAAAATCATAATTAGCAAAGTAACATGTATGTGGTGGAGCTAAAAAATACAAAGTATCATAAAATGGAAATACTCAAGGAAAGGAAAGTAAGCACAAGTACCTAAGTTAAAATGGTCTATCCGAATATCTACAATACACACACACACACACACACACACACACACACACACACTTACAGTAATCCAGGGACAAACACTGATTCTATTACCGAATATGAAGGTCTGTCTAACCTGATCTCTGATATTAGCTCTTATTTCAGATTTAGATTTTAACTGATTCTCCATACGAGGGGAAAAAACACTTCATATGCAAATCCATTATCGTTTATGTTTATTAAACATTCTTCTGTATTGTCTCCCTGATATTGCTTTGCCCATTTTCAAGCAAAGAAAAATTCAGTTATCTTTGCATTTTCATTTCAAGTCATGATCAGTTTGTTGTAATTACTTTTTTTTTGCTCGGGGTAGAAATGTTTAAAGGCCTCTAAAGTACGATCTAATGTCAGGATTATGTATCATCTTAAAGCTGCAGTATGCACAAAATGATGGTTTTTGCAGAATTCATTTCAACCCTATAACAAGCCGACAGGGGACCACCAGCTCCGCTCTGTTGCTGTTAAAGAACAGAAGACATCACATGCTGCTGCCTCTCTGTGTCTTTGTCTCTGCGTCTGTCATCCTTACTGTCCTTCTTTCTTTCTCTGCAACTCTCTTCCTCTCCAAGTGGTGGAAAGTAACCTCAGGTACTGTACTTAACAGTTTTAAGGTACTTGTACTTATATACTGTAATTGAATAGTTCCATTAAGTGCTACATTATATTTCTATTCCATTACATTTCAGCA
Source organism: Thunnus thynnus (assembly GCF_963924715.1). NCBI lineage: Eukaryota > Metazoa > Chordata > Actinopteri > Scombriformes > Scombridae > Thunnus > Thunnus thynnus. Next base: position 15,643,938 of record NC_089520.1, on the reverse strand, counting down.
GGAAATATAATATGTTTTACTCTACTGCATTTATCTGACATAAAGAGTTACTAGTGACTTTGAAGATTACATTAAAAACATGTTATAAAATATGATGCATTGTGGTAGAATAAACTACCCAGAAATACTTCAATTATTCCAAATTATAACACACTTAACCATGTTAATAAAGGGTTTGTAAACTGAATCTTATGGCTTTATTATGTAATATAATAGTATTTTTTATTTTGAAAATATAACAAATTGGTAAATATAAATACATAATTCATTTATTTATACAAATACAACTAAATAATTCATTCTTTAGCTGCTCTGTGAGGTTGTTGTTAGGCACAGCAGTGCATTGAGCTGCATGATATGATATGATATGATATGATTTATTTATGGAAATGTATTTTATATTTACATAAAACAAAATGCAAGTGATAAAATGTTAAAGTAAAAAAAAAAGTATTTCCAACATGGTCCCAAGATGTTAAAAGACAAAGAAAGATGAACAAGCACAAGACATTCAACATAAAACTGAACAATAAAATTCCTGAAATCCAAAAACACATCATCACAATTAAAATAAAAAATAACAACACCTACATCAATATACAAGGACAATTTGATAGCTAGGAGAAGGTCATCATGCTAACATGCTAACAATGACAATGCTAAAAATGGTAATATTCACCATCTTAGTTTAACATGTCCAGCTGAGGCTGATGGGAATGATATTAGTTTTGCAGGTATGTGGTTGTAAACCAAAGCATTTGATTAAAATGATGACCTGATGATGGAGCTCAAGGAAAAGTCAGCGGATCACCAAAGTCATTACAACTCATCCTGAGGGGGATGTGAACATCTGAACCACATTTTATGGGAATCTGTCTATCTAATAAGTGTCTTGACATTTCACTCAAAACCAGAAATGTCAACCTCATGGTGGCGCTAGAGGAAAAGTCAGGGGATCACCAAAGCCAGTAAGATTCAACCTCTGGGTGCTGTGGACGTCTGCACCTAATTTCATCTTGTTCCATCCAACAGTTGTTGAGACATTTCAGTCTGGACTGAGATGGTGGCCTGACTGACCTGCTAGCGTGGCTAAAAATCCATTTGGCTGCTGTATCCTGAGCCATTCTGCATAATGATAGTACTGATAATCATGACACTTCTGTACTTTAACTCAAGAACATGTTTAATTTACTTGAGTTTTTCTTATAATCAAGTGTTTTACTTAATTACAAGTAAAATGTTTGTCAGTTTGTTGGTAGCAACCCCAAATTGTATTGCTACTTATGTAAATGTGAACACTTCTGCCACCACTGCTGTTATCTCTCTCACAATCCTCTTTCTAACCTCCACCCTGCTTTCACTCTCTCCTCTGTCTCTGTCAGGTTGAGTAGCAGGAGTGGACCCAGATGCAGATTTGACAAAAATCTCCTTTAATCATGGATGGTCAAGAACAGGCAAACAGAACTAGCATACGAAACAAAACAAATGATCCAACAAAGACTCAACTCAAAACCAGACCTTAAATATAGACTAAACTAATCAGGGAATGGGGAAAAGGTGACGAGACACAAGGGCAGGCTGGGAGTGATTGGCTGAGGGAAACACAGGAAGCAGGGCACGGCTGACGAGACTGATACAGGGCAGGTGTGGGGAAGACACAGAGCAGAGCAGGGCTAACAAGGGTGAAGCAGGGCAGGTGAGGAGGAGTACATGAACACACAAGGGAAACACAGTAACAAAACTAAAACCCAGAAAACATGATACTCTAAATACAACCCACACACCAGGCTAAACAACAAAAGGCAGTCCAAACCCACCACCCAAATATAACAAGAAAACCCATATGACCAGAAGGACTAATCAGAAATGCAAACCAGGAGACCCCAAAGAACACAAGAGCATAAAAAGACCAAAAAAACACACAAAGTCCAGACAGGGTGTGACAATCTCCTTCATTCATGACTTATCCTCTTTCTCCTGCTCTCTTTTTCTCTCACTCAAACTCAGTCTTTTTGCTTTCTCCCCCATCTCTTCCCCACTTTTACCCCTGATGTCACCCTCCTGCTCTCCTGCTACTCTCTTTCTGTTGCTCTCTCTTTTGCACAACTCCCCACCCACTTTCATTTCCTTTTCATCTGTAAGAGGAAATCTCTTCTTTGAGCAGCACAGAGTCAGTCCCCCAAGGGACTCACTTCACCTCAGCAACATGAAAGAGGTTGCTTATTATGTCGCTGGATTTGGAGGCATTATAGGCAGGCACATTCAAACAGCATGGAGAGATCCATTAAGTGTCACATAAATAAGTGCAAATGAATGAAAAAAACAACAAAACAAAACAGGATCTTGAGGACTTGAAGAGTGACAGTGGTTATGAATATGTATTGTGTTCTTTATTTGGCTTTAAATTAGGAGTTGAATTTCCACAAGCCCATAAACCAGTGGTTAGCATTGATGTTGTTTACTGCTCATACAATAATCAAGGGAGCTACTGCAAGTCTTACTGTTGAATGATTGCTGTCTTTGTCACTTTTTTAACAGTGCAGTAAATCAGCTCAGTGAAGGCCTGAAATACACTAAATTGTGAGATTTCCACCATTGGAGACAATTGCATGTGTAAGAAAAACTGGAAAAATCTTATTTCATGACATACTTCCTATATAGTGTGTTACAGTATGATGGAGCAACAGATACAGGTGACTAAATGTGCCCTTTTGAGAGAGGATGTGCATAGATTCTTAAAAATGAGTCAAAATAACTTGATGGCTGCTGACAGATAAACAGCAACCACCAAGTTGTTATTGTTACTCCAATGTGACAAAAAAATGCTGATTTCCACAGACACAGAACAACATTAGCATTGAGTCGTGACTCTGGCCATCTGATGAATGTTAAGGTCAATGTTCACTCTCACTTTAGCTCCGTTTTGGACCAAGTCTTGAGGGAAATATCTGGGCCCCTTTGCTAGCCGCTCAACTGTGTCTGTGTCCAAAATAGTTCCTTTAATCACTGTTTTCTATTCCCTATATAGGAATTCTTTGGATTGTTCTGTTAACACTGAACAATAAAAATTTTGTAATTTTGTACACTGCTCAGATTACTCACATCTAGCAGTTGTCTGAATTTACCTCTGTCTTCACAATGCATGATGGTATTTATGCCATGTTCATGTTTTATGGGATGGACGGAAGAGATGGGAAAGATTCCCATGTTAACGAGCATTTATATCATTGGACAACTCAAGACAGTTATATGATTACAGTTACTCATTTAAAGGGTAAAAAATGTGCATTGACAATATAAAACAATATCCATTACTGTAAATGTGGTTTTAATATAATTAATCAAACGACAGACCTCGGAGGATGTGAGTTGTCCATGTTTGTTTGGTTTTAGGCGCTTCAAGCCAGATATATTAGGGCTTCCCATTCACAATTACAACTTGGAAGTTGACATGAACGCTATGTGAAAGCAATTATGAAACTCTGATATGAAATGAGTACAGCATTAGCTGTTCATTAGTGACCATTAGTTATACACTACTTTTATATGTTGCATTATGGAATAATTTCACAATACAGAGTATAATAATTCTCACCGGATTGCAATGATTTTGGACACAGTCTGAGTTAACCCACCATTCTCTAACTTATTAATTTTTGTGTTTATCACGGTTGTTTTAATTAAACCATTCGATGTTAATTTCCTAAAATACAGATTGGTTTAAGGTTTAAGTTACAGTATAATACACATTTTACTTGATATTTCCATTACAATATTGGTAGCTAATCTAGACAGATTGATGATAATCATACATACATATCTCTCGTTGCTTCCTAACAATCAGCTGACTTGATCAACTTATTGCTTTATCTGCATGCCAAGGTTTTCTCGTCACAGTGGTTCATTGGAAATGTCAAAATGCAAGTAAAAAAAATAATACAGAAGATTTAAGCAACAGATTTCATAGAATTAGATTGCAAATCACCTCTAAAATAGCAGAAGTGACAAAACCTGCTCTTGACTTCCTCTAAGCTTCTGCAGTAGTGCTATTGAGCAACACAGTGAACCACCAGTTGCTCAAGTTTAGCTGCTCAACAGGAGGAATGTGCGTTTGTGTAAATCCTCCCTCTCCAGATGCTACACGTACGATGAACATCTTCCCTTTTGGTTAAAAATGAAAAATGACAGTCATGCCTTCATTTTTGTTAGTGACTGACTGTCCTCCTTCAGAGAAATTACAGGTCCTTCACACTTGTAAAATCTCTCCGCTTCCTCTTCAAACTGACACCGACAATTATTCACTGAGTGATTCTGTGGCTCTTGCTGTGTGGATATGTGTATGTGTGTATGTATGAGCTTGTGTTTTGTCCTGAACGTGCATCATTTTCACAAAGCTCAAGATACTCTTGCTCTCTCACTGTCTATCTATTCATCTTTCTATTTCCGCTGTCCCTGACTCCTCGCTTGCTTTGCCGCACTGACTTCATTCATTACGGTTGAAGGACAGTGATCAGCATACGAGAATGAACGAATGAGAAAGAAGAAAGAGGGCGTGTGTGTGTGTGTGTGTGTATTTGTGCTGGGAGAAGAGAAGTGGGTGGCCTTTGCTAAGATCGAGCTTCCTCATTGGTTAATGGGAGGAGATGAATGAAAGGATGCTGATTTGAATGAAGGCCAGATGTCACAGAGCATCAGGGCATGAAGCACCACTGGGATGACGGGAGGGAGGGAGGGAACAGACAGAGATGGAGGAAGGAGGTAGAAGTATGAGTCATTCTCTCTCCCTCTTTGTCCTACCATCTATCTATCTGTCCATCCGTCTCTCCTCCCTCCATCCTCTGCATTGCTGTGGCTCAGCTGGCACGCACACACACACACCACAGTACAAGTTACAGAACAGAACAACAGATGTGTTGAATATCAAAATGAGAGTTTAGAGGGGAAAAAAAGACTAAGGACAAACAAACAAATGAGCCCCCAACCCTCAGAATATGACCAGACAATAAAATCTATTTCTCAAAATGAAAGTCTGTTTCAAACACAGAATTCGATCTGTCTGCTTGTTTTTATGTTTTATGGTCTAAAATAAGTCAAATTCAAATATATTGAGTCTAAAACTGCTTGAATCAACCATTAAAATACTCACCATGTTTTTAGGCATGGCTGTACAGATGGCAACGTCAGTCGAACAATCCACCACTTTGGCTTCAGCTGAAATATCTCATTAATTACTGGATGGATTGCCATGAAATTCTGCAGACATTCATTGTGTGCAGAGGATGAGGCCTAATGAATTTGGTGATTTGCTGACTTTTCCTATAGCGCCACCATGAGGTTAACATTTATGGTTTGGAGTGAAATGTCTTGACAACTATTGGATGGATTTCCATGACATTTGAGGTGCCCCACAGGATGAATCGTAATATATCTGATACCTTGTATACCTGATACCTGTGAGCATGTTAGCATGATGATGTTAGCATTTAGCTAAAGGCGTCCCCGTGTCTAAGAACAGCCTCACAGAGCTGCTAGCATGGCTGCAGTCTTGTTTGAGACTCAGTGCTACAGGCTCATTTCAGTCAATAACAAAAAAAGTATTGTGGTTCAATGCAGAGCAATAAAGAGTAATCTGTAACAAACAGTAGCCTATGAGGCTCATTTTCTTCCAAATGCTATTTTAGAATAGTATTTATTATTCTGGAGTTTTTACATTGTTTACATATTTACTCGCTGTCATTCTTGGCCTTGACTTTGCACATCATGTTTGACTTTGTGCATCCATTTGCTTCTGGGAAAAGAAAACAACAACAGATGTCAGCCCATATTAAACGACATCAGCCAGGACATGAGACAGACAGCCTACAAATGCCAGTTAATACAGTAATTATGTGCTATGAAATCCTAAAACAGTGTACAACAACACAAACAGAACCTCATAGAAATCAGTCAGAAGAGAGAAACAAACTCAAGATCAGTAAGGAAATGTGGAAACAAAGATGAAAACTAAATACACATTAATGCATTTTTGGTATAAATATAACTTTAATACCTTCTTGGTAATTTTGCATGAAAATACGTTGATGCTCATGCACATTAATGCTTCGACACAACCTAAAATAGAAATAAAATGGGTGAAATAAAAGCAAAAATATTAAATCCTTACATATGAAAAGATGGATATTTGACAGTTTTGTTTTTCCCTCTGAATGCAAAGCTAAATCAGACAGAGCTCAATGTAACCCTGATAACTCATTTATCAGAAATCAAATCGTTTTCAAGAATCTAACCTTTTCTTTGAAAATAATATCAATGTAATATCCAACGTGTCCAACATTTTTAGAAATACACCCGTGATGAGTCTTTTCCTCTGCTTAAATGACCTAGAAAAACTGAGACATGCTGTTATTTCTTCCAGTATTAATTACTGTAATGTACTCATCGCAGGCGTCCCCGCTCCACTCTCAATCAAACTAATTCAAAACTCAGCAGCCAGAAAATGAATGCGAGCCAGTATATATGATTACATTATCTCAGTCTCTTTTCATTGGCTCATTGTGAATGCACATATTGATTACAAAGTTCTGCCTCTAACTACCAAAGCATTACACTGCCTCACCACACAATGTGTCACTGATTCACTCGCACCCGACAAGCCAGCAGCGACTCTGTTCACAGGATACATGTTCATTGTTATTTTTGAAAGAGACAGCTTTGGGGCAGAGACTTTTCCACTGTAGCGTCTTGACAATGTCAGAGTATCAGACACTGTCTCATTATCGGACACTTGGGCGAGACTCAACACTAATTTATTTTCTGCTACCTAAAGGTTACTTGAGCTCTCTCCCTCTTTCTACTAAGTGTTTCAGTTACTTTCTTCTATTTCTGGTGGAGAGATTATTGTATTCAAACACACATGCACACATGTGCAAGCAGTACAACTCAGAAATCCTGAAGTAGAAACAGGTTGTTACAGTGTATGTTCTACACAAAATATGAGATTATATGGTAGTAAGTATGAATAATACATGCAGGATACATACAATACAGTATATGAAAATGTATACAGCAGTGTTACATGTAATATATGTGCAATATACACATACTACACTGTAATATACACACACTACATACTAGTACTAATTCATTATTGAATCTTTATAATGTCAAAAAAAAGTGCCCATCACAGTTTCCCAAAGTATGAAAATTTTCTGTTAATTGATCAATCTACTGTATTGACTATGTGACTACTAATAGTCTGAGCACCAGTATGAGCTTGTTTGCTGTAGAAAAGTTTTAAGTCCACCTCCACTCAAAAAATGTGTTTTCCTTCTTGATCCTTTAGTTGGATGTATGAGTTTCACTGTGTAGAATGATGTATGTGCAGAGTTTGACACTGGAAGGCTGTTTTCGCATTCATCAGCTGAGGGTGGAAAGTTTCTCTGAGCTCATTGAAAATCCAAGTTTAAAGCGTATGATTTGTGACATCACAACTAGTTTGGAGCCAATCATGGTCCAGTATGAAACTTACACAAGTGTGATGTGGAAATGTGAAGCCTTCAGTGCACAAACACTGAGAATGGACTTTACAGGGAAGTAGGAAACATCTTGTATCCAGCAGTTGAGCTTTTTGTGGAAAAATCATATCACACACAAATTATTATTCAAAGCAGAGTGTTTTATGTATATGGTGGGGATCTTTAAGTTTTTATCGACCTGGGTGCCACTGTCATTGTTCTGGCTAATACAGGTCAGCATAAAACTGCGCTTGCAGAGTAGAGACTGTGGACACTCTGCTGGAAACTTTATGACAGAATCCAAAGACAAACCTAAAGCCTTTTCTTTAAACAACAACAACAACAAAACTATTCATAGACCATATACAGACCATCAAATCCCACTGTAAACAACTTAGAGGCGTACATGAAGTAGCTATGTCAACTGGGTTAATCGCGACACTGACCCAAAAGAAGCTGTGCAATGGATTATTGGATATATTGCAACCTCTAAATGTTCACATTCCTTTAGATTGTTTTGAATAGACTTCCAAACAGCAGCTTTTTGTTAGTTGGGTTAAGATTTAACTGTTTAAATGTTGTTGAGGCAAAAGAAAATCTTGGCTGAACTGGACTCTGTAATATAGCTGCAATGCTATGCTATGCTAGGCTATTGTCAAAATTATTACAATGAGACAAAGATTGTTAAAAAAACAAGAAAAAGGGATCCTTAAAAGTGATTTATGGAGAAATTCATCATGACTTATCGCAGATAACAAAGATGTGCGTAAAGCGATTAAATAACGGACCCAAAACTGTATTAATCATATTCTGGTGACTCACTTGTATCGCTGCCACACTCTTTCTAATTCACACCTTGTACACACATTTATTGCACATACAGTACACACATACATGTGTTTTCAAAACACACCTACGCGCGCACACACACACACACTTGCACACACTGCGGCTCGGCATTGGGTATTTTTGAACACAGTGTTGTTGGGTAGCCTGTTATACAATATGTGTCTCAGGGACAGCCAGTCTTACTCTGACCTGCTTTCTGTCTCAGTGGGAAGGTGGGAAGACTGGCCTCACAAACAGGCACGACTCACTATTGTCTTTCCTGAGAGAGAGAGAGAGAGAGAGAGAGAGAGAGAGAGAGAGAGAGAGAGAGAGAGAGAGAGAGAGAGAGAGAGAGAGAGATGAAGATTATAAGTTATCATCTGTGCCACTGGGCTTTTCTACTGAATTACTGACTAGATACTAGAACAACCATAAAATGAAACACTGCAGAAAGAAAACACTGAGGGGGCGATATGAAAATATAATTTTGAAGTGTTAATGCTCTAGAAAAGCAGGTTTTGAATTAAACAGTAACACAGAGACATGCTGTGATGAGACCTTTAGACACACTGCAGTGCCAGTATCTCGCAATCTAGCACAACCTTACAGTATGTAAAGTATATTATTGATGGAATACAACATTTATTATGTTTTCTGATTATTAAGACAGAAACTTGATGGTGGAACTGTGGTAACACATTGTCTCTCCTCACACTCTTCAGCCTCAGACTCACTATTCCTCTCATAAAGGATACCCAGGAAGCGAGGAATAAGATACCACCAGGTTCGGCTCCTCCAGTCCGCATGTCAAAGTGTCCTTGGACAAGATACTGCACCCCAAATTGCTCCCAAAGGCTGCACCATCAGTGTGTGAGTGTCTGTGAATGAGTATTAGATTAAATCTCCTGATGAGCAGGTTGGCAACTTGCACGGCAGAGATGGAGGTCTCTGTCATCAGCGTATGAATGTGTGTGTGAATGAGTGAATGCTGACATGCAGTGTGAAGCACTTTGAGCGGTCAGAAGACTGGAAAGCCGTTTTATAAATGCAATCCATCTACCATAAATAGTTGGAACTACATGTATGGTCTAAATATATAATCATCATTTAATAACTTGTTTCTGTGACCTCCTCCTCTTGCTGTGCCGTTTCTGCCAATCATTTGCCAAAACTCTTATGTAACAGATACATTTTTGTCACCTGTGCATTGGGTTGTGATGTAGGAGAATTCATTTCAAACATAGCTTTGTGACACTTTACAGAAAACATAAAGTATAGCGTAGCAACACACTGTACTCATATGAAAGATTTGATGGTGGGTGTTGCACAAAGTGACACTGTAACAAAAATAAACATGTAGAATAAGCCATAAATAGCTGAACAATTATGTCAGAAGCAAAGCATGCGCGTCACTTTAACACCAATTCACACCCTGGCCCACTTCCTAAACTCCTCCATATAATAGAGCTGCTAAACCCTCAGCGACTGACTGACCCTGAGTCTAAATAACACTTCTCTTAACTGTCACAGCTTCACACTGATACAAATGGGAAGTGATATAACATGTCCTTATATGTATAATGTGTCTTCCTTCCAAATGACGGTGTAATAAGACAAGTTTTTGTATTAACTTTAATTAATCAGTTTTCTGAGGAAAATATGTGTGCGCTTACATTTACAGGATTACTTAATGTATAATTAATGTGTATTTGAAGTTTCACTTAACTGGTGTTCCTAAAGTAGTTCACCATGGGAAAAGCAGCGACAAATGGCTAAAAGTAAAAACAGCTTGTCTCTATGAAATCTCTGACAGCTAATTTTTTGATAATGACGTGACTTTGTCTCTATGAGACTAGATAGCTCAAAACAAGTTAAATGAATCATGTTTTTGCTCTGAGACGTGTGGTGAGCCTCAGTTAATTTAATATTGTGAATTACTGTGCATTAGTGAAAATGTTGTCCACTTTGAATTTGTCGCTGGACACCGTGTCTTAATTATCTGGATTAAATATATATATACATACATACATATATATATACACACACACACACACACACACATATATATATATATAAATATATCAGTGGCGGCTGGTGACTCAAAAAATTGGGGAGGACAGGAGGAAAACCAACATGGAATCTTACAACAAACTGCATCAAACTACATCATTGTCCCACTTGATGAAATCGGAGGGGTGGGGGGGCAATTTTATATGCCAATAAAACAATTTGCTTTCAAAAACAAAAACCCCTGAGTGGTGAAAAGGCTGCTTCTTTAAAGACATTTAGCATATACATAATGTCTCTAAACAAAGAAGTGCTCATTTTAGCCATGGAGTGGATCAAATGTGTCATTTTACCAACAAAGTGAAATTTATAGTACTGTTCTATTGTGACAACAAATTTATGTTCTCATCAAAAACAGACAAGATATCACATGATTTACACGTGTTTCCTATGTATTTTCTCAGTACACAGAAATATATAAAGTAGCACAAAGCTTATAATGTGACACAGGTTCAGATCAGTGCTGAATACTAGAAAGATTGAACACTAAAAACATTCACAGATCTAAAAGTGTAGGTTCACATCAGAAAGTATTAATGCATGTATCAAATACATGACTTACACACCCTTATCTATATGTATTATATACAAAGTATAGGCTAGTCTACAAAGCTGACATGTTAACACTAGGGGTGTTAACATGAAACTCACGCTCGTATCGTATCACGGATTTGAGTCACGAATCAGATCATTATTAGGATCAGTGAAAAAAAAGGGGGGAGACAAATAAAACTTTGTTTTCCATTTATTCTGTAACACACTGACAGACAGGAACAGCAAGGAACTTTTGCCCATGGTCTTAAATGAAAACAACATTTAAGATGTCCAATGTTTAAATACAATAAAATAAAATATATAAAATATTCAATGCTCAGTTATTGCAATATGAGGCACGAAACCTTCCTCTTTTAAACAGTGAATGAAACAGCCTCTGTCCACATCATCAAAACTTGATGATAACAAACATTCACCACTAACGTCAGTTAGCAGCTAGATGCTAATTAGCTGCTCAGCTGCAGCACATTAAACAGCAGGTAAACATAATTCAAATGTCACATCGGACCCGATAGATGCTGGTTTGATATATATATACAAATATATATACATACACACACACACACACACACACATATACATATATATATATATATATATATATATATATATATATATATGTATATGTGTGTGTGTGTGTGTGTGTGTGTGTGTGTGTGTGTGTATATATATATATATATGTATATGAAAGAGCTGTTATGTGAAACTGTTTTCCATTGATGGCCATTGCTTGGTGTGTATTGTTTCTGACCTCCAGTGTTCTCTGCTAAACCTCTGAAGAGATGCAGTATAATAATGATAATAAAAAGAATACACAGCTTCTCTAACAAGGACAGGCTCCTCAGAGACTTGAGTCATGTCCATTGATGGGGCTGCTTCTTTTCTTTTCGCCAGTCTCACTCAGAGGGCTGCTGTATATTTGTGGTTTTCAAACCCTTTCTCCGAGGACCTACAGTACATACTGAACCATTTTCCAAGTAATTCTTTTCAGACCGCTATGTAATTGCATCAAAATTACCTTGGCATTTAGGTCACCACCTACTTTTACTCTATCTAAGTTGTTTCACATCACAAGTACAATTAAAATCAGCTGGTTTTGTGATTGTTTGTGAACAATGCAAATAGTCACTTATTTTTAGTTTTTACTTTATTGGTCTGTTATTTCTCTGATTTCTCAATATAAATTAAAACACATCTTTTTGCCAGCAGCAATGTACACAACACAACATATCCCCACGTCTGGTGCAGACAGGAAGTTGAAAGCACTTCCTTGGTGCTGAATCACATAAGATCAATATCCAGCAACAGCAACCAGAACTTAAAAGACAAAACTGGAAATGGAACAACTGCAAAAATGTGAAGGCCACATATGATCAATAGCACAAGATGGTAGAACATGTGATACAAATATTATGTCCACCAGATCATCAAAACATTGCTCTACAGTGCCACTCATGGTCAATATCTCCACAGGGGGCCTTTAAGAGAAAGGTTTTATTCAGTGTTCATTGTGGCAGGTCGTGTGGAGGGTGCAGGAGATACACATGGTGTCAATAACGGCAACAAGGTTCGGCTACACAATAATATATTCACACATATCTGTTACACTATGAGACGCGGTAGCAGCCTGAATCTCTTCTCCTTCTTTTCCTCTCTCTTCTTTTTCATAGCAGGAATTAATCTGCTGTCAGGGTGTGTGTAATTACAGTGGAAGCTTAACGGTGGTTGGCCTGTACATGTCGACCCACACACACACTTGATGCAGAACGAGAGCGGTGCTTACAGCTGGAACCCCGCTGCTGTCTGTGTGATGGGGAAAAAGTAGGTCTCTCATCTTGTTAATCACACATATGCAGTTCACTGCTAGATGAAGGTGTTGATTAAACACGTTGTTAAGAGAAAAGAGAGCTGCAGCTCTGCCTGATGATTTTTATGGTGAGGGGATTTTCAGGTCAGTCCAAAAATCTTGTGGGAGAACTCTTTGCTGATGAGATATTTGTGTTGTGATTTGCTGCAGACTTTTTTTTCCTTGTGGTGGAAAGCATTCTTAGATTTAGATTCACAAATATCCTTAGAAAGGTCCATCCTTTTACCTAGTAGAATTTCAAAGTTATGTGATTTGCTGACTCAAAATCCTGAAAAAACCCCCCAATAATTTTTAGGCTAATATTTGTTTGCTTGCCACAAACACATGAGCTTCCAAGATGTGTGCTAATCTCTCTTTCTTTCTCTTCCTTGTCCTCTCTTTTCAGCACTGAGGCTTTTCAGATGTCCTGGGACCTCTCTTTCTCCTTTGGCTATCAGTGTCCAGATTCCAGATGTTTTGGATCTGGATCTTTGTCCTCTAGGAGACCCAGCCAAACGTCTTGTCTTGACCTCTTGAGGAGGTTGTGTGGCTCAGGTCCTGCCTGTTTGGCACCACTTGGAAGTTACTTAACATTCTCCAAGATCCATAATCTTCATACATGTCTGCAATCTATCAATAATATTGTCACCTGGATTTTTCATGTTGTAATTTTACTAGTTTTGTTTCAGTCTAGTCTGTACACATGACATCTATTGGACGTTTGACCCATCTTATTTCTTCTCTTTCCTTTCTCTATTTCCTTATCTGAATTGAGGGAAGCAAATTTATGATTTGTAATTTTGGGCTATAAAAATAAAATTTAATAGAATAATCTGTGCCATGCCAATTATGCATCCAAAATAATGAAAAAAAAGTGCTTTTCCATTCAAAAGGGTTATATTTACTGTATTTATTTCTTTAATGATGCTGTTTTCAAGATGCCTGCACTTTTAATGTGTCAATTAAAGGATAATTCCAGTTTATTACAACTGGGATCTTATTTTCATAAGTATTTTCTTTAGTTTAGTTAGTTTCTAATAATTTTCATAACATTGTACTCTCCAGTGTACTTGTTGAGATCTGGGAACATAGTGATGTGGTTTTGGCAAGGAAAACGAGCAGTCAGGCGATCAGACAGGTTGCAAACAAGCCAATAGTTTATCCAGAGTATTAAACCATTTTATATGAAGGTAAAACCAAAAGTGAGCACGCCCAAAATATTGGTAATAATCCCTTATTGCACAAAAAATGAGGTATGAAAGCCCAACCTATAAAAAAATAAGACCCAAGTTATAATAGTTATTGTTATAGAATGTTTCTGTAATTTTATGCATAAAATCCCTCTAAAATATTGAAAAAAGAGACTCACTTACATTCACTCACCAACCCCCTGTTAGATGGATGAGGCACATTTATCACTGCAAGCTGGTGGACACAAATGCTGCGGGCACAGAATAGTATTTACTCTAATGGGGGTGTTAGTAGGCAAGCAGGACAAAAATTATATTTTCTCAAGAAAATAAATATATAAAAATATAAGAAGACATTATTATTGGGCTCAAAAATGCATGTACATGCATGGCCTTCCAGTAAGCCATCCTGAAAATAGGGTACCAAATAAGTTTTTCAGTTTGTCCTTCTTTATCTCTATTCTGCTCCATACATGGACAAACAATATGCAGTTACATACAATTCATTTAAAGACCAAAAAAATTGCCATCTCTTATCCAAATCTGATCTGTAAACAGAAACACTATCACTGCTTCCGAGAAGTCTGACATTCCAGCATCTGGTTTGCATCTGCTGCTACGGGAAACAGCACAAAATATCAGAGAAACAGGGACCCAATCCATAACATTTTTATCCAATTTTAGGTCCCACTGCTTCAAGTATAATCCATCAGGGCTACATGTTTCTTATTTTCTTGCAGGGTGAGGTGGACAGACTTCCAGCAGAAAACAAAGGGTGATGTGGGTGGGAGTGATCAGGATCTCCACAGGAGTGGGTGGGAGTGGGATGATGCATCTGTAGGAGTTTGGGCTGCGATGATCGGAAATCCTGCAGGAGCTGGTGGGTGCAGGATTTAAAGAAACACATATTTCCTTTCCTTTTTCTTACTATTTCACTTGATTAATTTCCCCCCGACCCATTACTCTCCAAATATCCCTCACACCTCTATAACTAAAGAGAGTTTATAACAAAAAATGATGTATATCAGCCCCCTCTCCCACCAAAAGGTTTCTCACATACAGGTGTAGAAGTTAAAAGAATCCTGACAATGTGAGATGTGATAATTTTCCTCTGCACTGCTGCTGCCTCGTGAGCAGAGGCCATGTGACAGCAGATCTAAACAAGCAGGCGGCGGAGAGCAAGTGCATAGACAGCAATGTACAGGAGCATGTATGCACAATTATGCATGCATTCATGCGCTTGCTAATGTATCTCTGTGTGCTTGTGAGTGAACACACACACACAAATACTCATGGGTATGTGCAAACAAAATCATGTGCACGTACCAGGAGGAACAACATATTGAGAGAGTATACGCAGACATGCATTCTCCTCTCAGTTGCTTCCTCTCTCTCACTGACTAAAGGCCACTGATGTGTGAAACTGAGATGTGCAGCATGTGGCTCCATTAATGAATGAATAGGTCACAGTATAGTGTGTGTGTGTTTGTGCTCGCATATATGTGTGTGTATGTCTTGAGTATAGTGGAATTAATACTCCCTTTGATCCCCTCTTACAGATCACTCTGTACTATAGAATGCTGTATAGGCTATGTGTGTATGTGTGTGTGTGTGAGAGAGATAGAGTGCGAAAGGGAGGGGGTGTTAGCAAATCCCTCTCATTCAGCAGCTAGCTACCGTTTGATATATCATTCAACTAAAAATGAGTCTTGGTGCAGGGGAGGGAGGGGATAAGAGAACGACGGCGATCGAGGCAGAAAAGTGGAGCTGACAGAGATGAAGCGAGGCGAGATGAGACAGATTCGGAAGAAAAAAGAGATATGAGAGGGGCAGTGAGAGCGAGGAAGGAGAGAGATGAGCGAGGGATGGAAGAGGGATAAAACAGGATAGAGAGAAAGAGGGAATATAGGAGGAAAGAGGCCACTGCAAAGGATAATTAGAATCTAGGATCAACATTTCCTCTCCATTGATTAACTATGAATGGAGCTCAGCAGTGCAGTTCAGCAAGGCAAATGCAGGGCACTCACTGTGTGTGTGTATGTGTGTGTGTGCGTGTGTGTGTGTATGCACGTGTGTGCATGTGAAGTGCTTCGGTTTGGCCTCCATTGTGTACCCGAGCACACAGTCGTGGTTGAGCAGAATCATTGGCTGTGTCCAAACATCCTGAGTGAAACACAGTGATCTGTGAAAAGTCACATGATCAGTTCTGCTCTGAGGAGCACACACTACAGTAGTAGTCAGGACTCCAGCAGTAGCAAGGCTCATATTAAGAACGAGGAGAGGGAAAAAGAAAAGAAGAAAAAGCCCATAAAAACATTTGGATTGTACTACAATGCTGGATTTTACAGGACAGAATGAGAGTTTGTACTATTGTCTTTTACTGTCTCCAGGCACTAACAGGCAACAGTACAAACCCAAGTTCAAAATGCAGTAACCATAGTATTAGTCTGATTGTAAAGTATTTTATGGCATAAATCTTTCCTTTCTTTCCACTTTTTCACTTTCATTCTAAAAGCTTTCAACCAACAACCTCTCCATGACTTTTATAGTGTCATTGACAGCAAAATATCATGAATGTACATTGATGTGTTGTGTATATTGGAGTGAATGCTGCTATATAAATCTCTTAGTGTGGAGCTGAAATCTTTTCCCTCCATGTGCAGCACATTCAGCCACTATTAAGGTCATTTCAACCATTAGAATATTATCTATCATAAATGGGTCATCGGCACCTGTTACCCTCTCTTATCTTTCACATTTCATTGAGGGTCCAACACTTTGGTCTAGACTGAAATATCTCAGTAACCACTGGATGAATTGCCAAGAAATTTGGTACAGACATCCATAGTCACCAGATTAATAATCCTATTGACTTTTGTGTTCCTGGGATATTTCATAGTGCCACCAAAATGTCCAACACTAATGACTGAAATCCATAGAACTCAGCTGTATCTTGAGATTAATGCTTAAACAGCATGCTAACATGATAACACACAGTACTAAACTTTCTACCATGTAAAAATAAGGCACAATAAGGCAAAAATAAGTAAACATTAAGTGTGAGCATAGCATGTTGGCAGATTGAAGCTCTAAAATGTAAACATTCAATTCTAAATGTTAGAGGGTTACATGGTAAATGTCAGTGTTTTAACATTCAATGGCTAAAATAATCACATCAACTGTCAGACCAAACCTGCCTTGGTAGCAGTAGGGATCTAAGAATGACAATGTTTAATAAATAGCCTGTCTTTCATCTCTCCATCATAGACTGTAAAAGAAAAATTGGACAAGTCACTGTGACATCACCCATTGGTTTGTGGACTGCTGTTTTGAAGCCTCGAGCTTAATGATTTGACTATCACTATCTTGGATTTGACCATTGCCATCTTTCATTTTGGGAGCTAGAAATGACAATACTTGGACAAGAGGGTGGAGCTGACCCTAGCGCTAGCTGCTAGCTTGGTTAGCACAGTGCATTTACATTCTATGGTTAACTGTGATAATGCTAATGCTAATTTCGCTAGCGAAAAACAGGTCTAAAAACATTAAAACTAAACGTACTTACCAGAAAAACTGACCGGCTGACTCCTTTGAGGGTCTTATAGTACAACTAAACGCTGGACAAGACTTTTTTAGATGACCAAAATGTTACAATTAACTAACTAATTTATTAACCCCTTAATATTGATGCAATTAAGGCATTTTATTGGGATTCTTAAGGGAACTACAAGACATCAATGGATTAATGGATATTGTATTGATGGATTCATCTATGGACCTTGTAAAACCCATTATACCTACTTAAAATGTCCTTAATATGTCAATAAAGGTGAATATTCTGAGATGATTATCATGGTTTTTGGTCTATTTTTAATTTTAGTTTTGTTAAGTCTTGAAACAAACAAACAAAAAAACCCAACAACAAACAAACCCTAAAACGTCTCAATAATATTTTTCATGGGTTTCGAGGTGTACAAGGCCTCCACAGTAAGTTGCAAAATGAAAGTAACCATATATTTTCTTAGACATGGTGGCAGCTAACATTGTCGTTCACCATCCCACAGAGGCCTTGGTAAGCTGAGGGTTGTGTGTGTTTGGAGGTTAAATCGTGAAAGAAGCAGCATGAACTACAGCAGAAGCACAGAGGTACAAGTTTTTCCTGAGGCCATGGTCCATCTGGAAAACAGACAAACAGAGCCAGTGTGATGCATTTTCTTTTTTTTTTTTTAATTCTTTCATTTTTCGTTCTTTCTGTACAACTCATGGTTATCTCTGCTGTCATGAAGGACTGTATCACGTTGTCTTTATTTTCTGGCTGGATCTTGGACTTAATCACTCATCAGAAATAAATGTTGCCTTGACCATGTTAGTGAGTGCCAGTTACACCAGCTCTATGTAACTTAAGACATGGTTAGTTATAACATACAGTGTTTAAATGGAGATTAACACATCACTACATTAAAACAAGATGTACCACCAAGTGCCAAAGTGGTTGCTTTTCTCACAGGGCTAGGTTAATACATTAATTAACTTGATACACCTCTGCAAATACAGTTAATATAAGAGTCAGTGGAGGGAGGTAGGAGGGGCGAGTGAACAAGTTAGTGGAGATGAGTCACTCCTGAGTCAGTAAAAAGAGTTGTTTGTTTTGAACGATTCATCACTAACACAAACAAAATCTTACATAGATTTTTGCTGTTACTATATATATATATATATATATATATATATATATATATATATATATATAATATTAACACCCAGTAACTGCCAGGTGTAAAAGTTGCGTAGCTAACTGAGCTAACTGACAAAACTAACATTAGCTTGCTAATAGGACACATTTAGATTGAATAGTAAAAGAATGGAATATGGTTGACATATCAGACCTGACACATGCTGTTTCTACAATGATGTTAACTACTGTAGTAAGATTTTAAATTTTATTTCACAAAAATGACACAGTAGGCTATACAAAACATGCTAGTAACGTTAGCCACAATGACCAAATGGCATCGGGCAGGTGAGCATTCTAAACTGTATGAGTACTACTAACTCTGAAACACAAATATTTCTCCATGTATGCAGATATAAATACAGCCATATAGTTATATTTACATCTACAAAGGAGTCATAGCAACTGATTTACTGATTTTATAGCTAATTTCCTAACTTTAAGGTGCAACTCAGTGAAGAAAACGTTTGAAATGAGCTTCTAGCTAGAAACTAGCTAGAAGTTAATAACTTAGAAAGGACATAAGTAACACAAACTTAGTAAAATATTTTCGAATATCTGGTGCAATCGTAGCCAGTCTCTGAAATCACAAAGCCTACTTTTATCATATCCAAAACATGGCCCATGACAGTTTTTGTCAGAGCATTTTGTCCATGTTTCAAATTGATGAGGAGTGTAATGCTTTTTGAAAGTGAAACACAATCTGTTGTTTTTGTCAGGGCTGTTTTGCACAGCAGGCCTGTGTGTTTCGGATCCCATGAGAGACCAGTCCATAAATCTGACTGTGTGCCAAGGCCTCCACAAACTATCGATTCTCCGGTGCACTTTAGATGTAACCCAACTCTTGGCCCCCATCAATCCTTTCAGCCTCCTCTGCATCCCACTGCAGCATCCAAAACTGCCTTCTAGGGTACCAGGTCTAACTGGAAATTATTGATCCAGGCGTGGACCTTCTGATTATGATGTGTTTTATGACTCTCTGTATGGGAGCTTTATTGTTTTAGTGGCCGCATCTGGTTTCTCATGATGGACTTGATGAGGTCAGCGTAGGGGGAGCGGGGAGAGGAGAGGGAGACAAGAGTGAAGAGAAAAAAAACAGAGAACAATAGAGAACAAGAGAGACAGAGTGATGTGTTAGAAGGGAGAGTTTAATCGATACTCTAAAGCATGACATCATCGTTTAGCCTGTCTGGAGGGACATCAGGCGCTCTGCCAGTAACCGACAACAACCAGACCCCAGCCATGAATCATTAATGTCATCCTGCCTCCATTGGTTCAGTCCAGTCTGATGTTACAGACGGGGGCACCTTCAAGCCAAGCAACGTGTTTGTCAACAACAACAACTGGTTTTAAATGCTGGTGATATTGTGTGGACTAATGAAGAGAAATTGGACAAAACAGACTCAACCACACAAAGCAGCTATACACTACATACCACTACCATTACTACTACTACTACCACTACTACTACTTCTACTACTACTACTACTACTACTATACTGTTATGTCATGTTTTTAAGCTTTTTGCAATGATTTATTGGTCTATCTGGTTGTGTATCCCTGTTAATGATTCTATCTCATCACTTTTACTCGGATTATGGTATTTTATCTTCATTTTATAGGTAGTGGTAATCGTAATAACAAGGACTCAAGTGATAGATCAATTAATCAATTGACACAAAACTAACTGATTAATACTTCAGGTAATTCATAAGGCATAGATGCTAAACACTTACTGGTCCTTGTGCCTCTAATCTTAGGATTTGCTGCTTTCTTTGATTTATACAATTGTAAACAGAATATTTTGGGGTTTTTTATATTTGAAAATGTGATTTTATAGATTAAATGATTCATCAAAAAAAGACATTGATGATGAAAATGGAGTTGCAGCCCTTTTAATAACATAGGCTACATATAGGCAATGTAACATTACACAACATGTGTTCTTACTATTTTGTACTAGTACTAATATTACCACAAATAAATACCATTATCAGCATTGTTATAGTATACTACTATTTCTGTGTTTTTTCCTATTATTACTGTATGGCACTGGTTAAGAACTCTGCCACCACCACTACCATTATTACTTCCAGTACAACAACTACAGTGACAATATTGGTACTATTACTACTTACATAATACTACCAATTCTGTATCACCACTACTACTATTACAACTACTACCACTTGCCTTAAAGGCTCATTGATTGATTAAACTATGACTCATCTACAAAATCACTTTTTCAGTAGTTGAGGAATGCAATTTAATAAAAGTTTAGTGAGTGATAACTTGTGCATTTTTTAAAATGTCAAAATATATTTTCATGTGATCCTACATTTTAGGAAATACAAGAAAAGAAACATATCACAGGTGAAGGAAATCTAGACAACACCAGCCACATGCTAAATTAAGCAAACCTATTAGATGGCAAACAGGAGACTCCTCTACCTCACCCAGCTGACCTCTAGACGAGACGTGTCTCGTCTAGAGGTCATTTATAAAGCCACACACACGAGGATAAAAAAAGGTAGATGACACATACTCACACATTCAAAATTAGGTGAGACAGACATAAGCACAGATAGAGAGATAGAAAAAGGGAGAGTCTGTGAATGGCAAGAAGAAGATGGGTGAAGTTAGTTAGTATTCCTGCTGTCTGAAGGTGAATTGGTCTCTTATGGATTATTGATGAAGTAGGGAGAGCCCCTTGTAACCCAGTATTCTCACCCATTTTAACTTAAATGATCCATGCACATCCAAACTGCTATATATCCTTACTGTTGGAGTTGAACAGACAGACTGAAAGGATACAGTAGATACAGAGAGATACTGTATATCATATTATCTCAATTTTGTCATAGTCAGTGTCTCCTGTTATAGAAGACAGAGACACCAGCTGCTTCTTTTCACCTGACAGCCGAAGGGCTCATGGGCAGAGTGCAACACAAGGCAAGGGTCATGCCATACTTCCGCCTATACCTCCCCACCACAAAGCCACCCCCAACCAACCAGGAGATGCAAGTGTAGTGACAAGGACATGACCCTTCACGGGCTTTCACACAAACAAATATCCTGAAATTAAATGGGAGCCTTGATAGTGATACTAAGATGGGTGTAATGTGAGACCTTTGTGTGCACCTTGTCAAAAGCCTGGCAGCTCCACTCTGACCAGTTGAAAACAATCCAAGGAAGTACTGCTAAGTAAAACTGAGTTAGAGTAATCCAAGTTGGATGAGATAAATGCAAGATAATACCATGGCCATGGAAACAAGACTGAGAGTCTATGAATGAATGAATAGTTTGAATGAATAGTTTATTTCGGTGATACATAATAAGGTACAAAACAACAATTTGTGTGTGTATGCAACTGACGAAAACAACATCATACATGTTTATACCAATCCATTTCACACAATAAAAAATCACACAATCAGTGATTGAAAAAGGAATAGACTGAAGCCAAGGTTTATTTTTGCCTATCCTATACAATCCATGAAATAACCCAGAATATCAGCAGTTTTAGCATTTACTCTAAATTGTAATCCTAATTATTTTACATCTTTATCATTTTACATCATAATCCTTTATTATTTTACATTTTAAGGCTTTTTTGAAACTCAACAGAGAGATATACAATTTCAACTCGTCACTAACTCTTAATTTAAAAAAATGTTGAATACAAATAGGAAGGCTTTTATTCCTAACTTGAAAAGTAATTCCAGTGTTTTTAAATATACAATATCTGAGAATTTTAACATGCAGGACCCTATGAATAATGGATTCACAGCAGCACGCTTTATTTATTATTCTTTTCTAGAGTTTTATTATAGGGTCTATGTTTGTTTTATATACATTTCCCCAGACTTCAACACAGTATGACATATATGGCATTATAAATAAACAATACAATATATGCAGACATTTCTTATTTAACAGATCCCTTATTTTGTAAAGAATAGCAATAGATTTAAATAATTTGCAGCCTCTCTACAGCCAAGCTAGTGACTCTGAAAGGCTGAACTTAGACACAGTGGTGCTTTGAGTGAAATGCTAAAGTCAGCATGCTAACAAGCTCACAACAACAATGTTAATATGCTGATGTCAAGCCGCTATGTTTAACATGATTTTCTTTTTGTGTGTGTTGTTTTTAATGCCTTTATTATACAGCAACAGTTGAGAGATGACAGGAAACAAGGGGAGAGAGATATGGAGAATGACATACAACAAAGGTCTGCTGCCTGAACTGAACCGTGGATGTTGCAATTATGTCGCATGGCGTGGCCAATCCATCATGTAGATGTCGAGATATTTCTCTGGATTACTAAAATTTTTGACCCACTGCCAGCACTAGAGGAAAAGTCAGAGGATGAAAATCAGGATTCATCTGCTTTGCAATCCTCTCAATATTTGTCAAGATATTTTAGTCTAGACCATAGTCTTGGACCAACCAACTAGCATTGCCATCCCTAAAAACGCTTGTTTCTGATTGGCTAGCAACTGTCTGACTGATTCTCATCTTAAACTTTGTTTTCCTTTATTTTATATCAGAGAACCTCTTGTATTATGACTCAGTATTATTTCTGTCTGGGGTTGGCATACAGCGTACCTATTAAATTGTCCTTCAATTGGATAAAAAGCAGGAGCCACTCAAACACTTGACATGCTGGTCAAAAGTCAAGGCCTGATTAAAAGTGTAAGGTAAAGAGCCTTATTCGCCTTTGGGACCAGCTTTCCTGGGGTGCGAATACCACCATTAGCTGTTAGAAAGAGCAGACTGTCATCTTTTTACATGTGGGATCAAAGGATTCCCACAGTAGCTGCTGGAGTATCTAATAAAAACCCCCTCAACTATCTCTCCCACAGGCTTAAAGAGGGGTGAGATGTCACTGTTTATCCATAAAGGTTAATCCCATCATCACTGCCACACATACTGTATGTAGACACCTAAACGCACAAGCATGTGCTTGTACACACGTAGACATACACACATAAACAAATCCGTGCATGCATAGAGATACTTACACTCTTGCACATAAACACACTATGCCCCACTAGTTATTGCTGTGCCACAGTTGCCATAGTGACAGGGTGACAGAAGAGACTGTGTGTGTATGTGTATGTGTGTGTGTGTGTTTTGTTACACTTCACCCTCCTCTAGATCGTGTTGAGTGTTGATTTGTGAGGACTTCATCAGTGCTTTGCCGCAGCACTGGTGTGTGTGTGCGTGTGTGTGTCTCAGTGTGTACATTAGCTTGTGTGAGTTACTTTGTGTGTTAGTGTGTGTGTGTAAATGTCAAAACAGAGGAAACACTTGAGCTCGTCTGTCGGCACTCCAACCAGAAATAGGCCTGATGAACACCTACTCACCAGATAAGAGCCTCTTTCCATTGAGCCCCAGACTGAAAATCACTCTGACCACTCTGACTCAAAAATTACTCATTTTCTCCCCCTGAATCAACCAGCTGAGATCAGACTTTTTTGCAAAATGATGCTCTACTTTAAAACTTCTTTTAGAAGAAAATACTAAACTAGGCAATTAAACTGCAATAGGTGAAGCATGTTGAACAAGACATTTAGTCTACACTGCAAAAAACATCCATCTTAAGTCATTTTTAAAAAAAAAAGGGATTTATTAAGTTTTGTGAAAATCATCTGAAACTTTTTGATAAAGAAGAATAACTTGTGAACCTCAGCAGTTTACATTCATGGTTACAACATTAATAGTGAAGCTAGATAATTAATAACTATCCATCAACTAACACAAACATATGGGTGAATCCCATTAATGGACTACAAGCAGAACAAAAGTTAAGTTTGTTTTATTTGCTTTGGACATCACTACAGCATTGGAACTGCAACATACAATGATGTACAGGCACCATATGCAATGTATTTAGTGTTTGTAACGAAACGCTAATTTACAGCACCTGTCGACTGCTATCACACAGATCATTCAATGGTCAACCTGATCAGGAATCAGATAATACAACAGTGTATTACCGTTTGTAAATCGTGTGCATTGAAATTGCTGGAGCTGCTTTTCTCCTTGTCTCATGTGACTCATGTGAGTAACGATCGTGTAACTTCAGCTGCCATTATCACAGGAGACGGAAACTGTTAGTGACTATTTCCACAGAACACTTACCAACATCGTTAGACTACGTCTAAATTGTAAAACGCCGTTTTCAAACAAAAGCAACATACGCCTACAGCAGTTTCATCTTGTTTCTGCAAATACATTAAAATGCCATAACGGGTAATTCTATTCCTACTGAACATGTGCGGAGGACAGATGAGCAAGTCAGGGACAGAAAACCAGCGAAGAAGAAATGGTATACTATTTTCGTTTTTGTGCAAGATAGCTATGAAGATAGCTATGTTTAACTCTAAACAAGCTATCAGATAGAACTACGCTCACATGAGGCCGTCCACCATGATTATAGTTACCGTTGTTGTATTTTTTCTTCTTCATCTTCCAATATAATGCTGCACTACTGCCCCCATTTGTCACTGATATGACAGCGTTTCTACAAAGTTCAGTTTTCCCTGTACACACTATGACACCAAGCCAGCGTTTTGGAAAGGCTCAGTTTTTGGGGGAGACGGGGGCCAAAATCACCTCCTCATATGGTTTTAGCAATCTGATTTATATGTTGTTTGAGATCGGATGGCTGTTTGATCAACCCAGGATTCATGAAATGTAAATGGGGTCACATTTTCATGGCTTACTGGAACAGAGTCATTGTTAATGTTATCAATAACACCTGTGCTTTTCTAACTACAAGTCTAAATGTCTGTGGTGAAAAAGGCCTATACAGCAGGCTCTGAAATGATGAGCGCGGTTGGCAGACAAATAACAGAGGTTAAAGGTGCAGAAAATTATGAACTGGTCACCATGACAAGATAATTTGTGTTATCTTGCTGTTTTTCTCATCACTCTCTGTTACTGGAAGGATTTTCTTAGCAGCGCTTGTCATCAGAAGGAGACCTTGTCATCTGTAAACTACAGTTATCAATCTCTTGTAAACACAATAACATTTGGGCGTGTGGGAACTAAACAAGCTGGGTGAAATTCAGTTTAAACTGATCCACTCATTTTAAAAAAAAAAAAAAAAATCTGTTTATTTTTATGTGAACGTCTGTCACATGAGCCTTTTCTGTTCTATTCTATTTGACCATAAGGAGCATAAATGGTTCCTCTTCTCTTCTCTTCTCTTCTCTTCTCTTCTCTCTCTGTAACCCTACGCAGCCATCATTACTTTAACAGGAAGCTCGTGGTTAGCATGTTGGATGTTAATGGTCATAGCATCTATTTTCAGGCTGAGTGCTGCAACCTGAGATGGCTGGCAGCTGTGTGGACCCGAACTGGGCCGCTAGCCCTGAGCACAGGGACAGGAAGGCAGATTGGACACTGGGGTTTAGGTGTCCAGTATGTGTGTGTGTGTGTGTGTGTGTGCTTGTGGGTGTGTGTGTGCTTGTGGGTGTGTGTGTGTGTGTGTGCTTGTGGGTGTGTGTGTGCTTGTGGGTGTGTGTGTGCTTGTGGGTGTGTGTGTGTGTGTGTAAGCGTGTGTCCGAGAGGGCAGGAAGCGGACGTGGACACCCGAGTCGTCTGATATGTGGGGAATCTGTCGCCTCCGATCACATGGTGGAATCTGTCGCACCGGGCCAAGGACAGGCCAAGACTTTCCCACAGTCAGAGAATTAGTCAGAGAGAGACAGAGAGAGACAGACAGTCGGTTCTGTCAGTTCTGCCAACATCATGAGGTAGAGACAGAGCAACACTTCCTTCTACAGTACATGAAGTTTGCCCAGTTGATTGTAATTCCTTCCTTTTCAAAAACATATGATTAATTTAGTTTTATTTTATTAGGCATTTTTCGCATACATGAATTGAAATTTTCCAAATCTCAATTTTTTTGAAAAAAAATTATCTTAATACAAAGATGGATTGAAATCCATTATCTGAAAAAAAAGGTCAAGAATATCTGAAGCATATGGAAAAAGCACCACATAAAGTCTGCAGTAGTTTAGTTTTTTTTGTTGTTGTTGTTGGGTTGTCATTTTTCATTGTTTGTCTGAGTGTTTGTATTTTAGTTTGCTAAGTAAAGCTTTAAAAAAAGAAGTTTGCCCAGTTGTCACGGAGCTGGATGTTAAAATTGCCATTTTTCTGTATGTTTTGATGACTTCTCATCCATGTTGGCTTAAAAGATTGAAAAAAAAACAAACCAAAACAAAAAACCCATCTGCCAAGGAAGATCACGTTCAAATGACAGCTACAGAACACCTACTAATAGACTATGTGGAGAGCTTGTCTTGCTCACTTTTTATTTCCAATATCTTTTCTTTCATTATAACATGTAGTATAGTAATGTAGTTTATATAGTAGTGTATGTTGTATAGTGTATAGTTAATGTGTAGTGTACATGTTCTGAATTATATCTGAATTATTATACAGCCTGCTGTGGAAATCCACTTAACTGTGGCAATGCCAATAATTTTCAATTTGGGAGAGAAAAGGTGAGACGGGGTGACAGTAGACGACACAGATGGTGGAAAAATGGATCCTCCTCTCCTCTCCTCTCCTCTCCTCTCCTCTCCTCTCTTGCCTACAACAGAAAATCCTCCAATAATGATCTGTTTTCAGTTGAAAGAGCACACCATGTGTCACTGTCAAAAGTGTCATGGGGCTTGTTAGCTGAGAGAGTGAGAGGGCAGATTTGACTTGACCCTGTCACATGCCGCCACTAACACGAAGAGGCAGACACGATAACACAACCCTCAACCCTCCTGCCAAAGAGATGAGAGACACTCGAATTCATGTGTTAGATTCAATCACTGTCAAAAAGCATATTCAACATGTGTCATAAAATGCAAAAATGTGTGGGAGTCAACGGGAAAACCAGGCATTTCACTTTTCTTTTCTTTTTTTTTTACATCTGTAGTTTGTTGTTAGTGGTAAAAGCCACTTAGTGATGATCACATTGTGGTTCTGATTTTTAGCCATTCGGGTTAAAACTAATCACAAAATGAGCATGAAATATGAACATATATTGCATGTTGTGTTATGTGAATGTTACAGCAAGCCATCTGGAGTACTTTAAGGTTCACCAGCTGTTTATGGTTTAGTAAAGTAAAATAAGACCAATAAGGAGAGATTAGCTGGTCTGGACGATGGTGGCGATGGAATTGGTGGAAACTGTGAATCTCCCTGAACCTCCTGGGGGTCATGTTGGTGATGGGGAGTATGACAGAATCGGAATATTTGAAGAACAGTATTCCGGGACTGTATAGCTCGAAAGACTGTGTCAAATATGGCAACGTCAGGATTGTGAATGTACAGTAGCAACCAAGACAGTGTGGAAAAGCGAAAGTGACAGAGAAAATTAGAGCAGGAAGAAATAGCAGAGAATGGCAAAACATAAAAGAAAAGGTCGTTCTCACTGAAATTTCATTAAAGCTTTATTTACAATTCGTGGCGGCTGTGGCCCATCAGTGTATGAATGTGTGTGAATGGGTGAATGTGATTTGTAGTGTAAAAGCGCTTTGAGTGGTCGGAAGACTAGAAAAGCGCTATACAAGTACAGTCCATTTACAAGCTTTTTGAATGTTATGTTATTAAACAAACAAAATAAAGTAAAAAAAAAAAACCTTTAACTAACCGTACACAGCCTAATGTGTGTGTGGGACAGTGGTTTCCAACCTTTTGGTCATGTGACTCCTTAAAATGAAGCAATGTTTCCAATTGTGACCCATCATCACAGGCTGCATTTCTCCAAAGAGTGATTTTCTGAGGTCTGAAGAGATAAAAGTTTCAACATTTTACAGTATTTTTCAAGAAAAAGGTAAATATTACACAAAAATATACATAATTTTAGATTTTCTTTGGGTCCTTTTTGGGGAAACTTGGTTAGGATATTGCTTCAGCCATGGCATAAAAACCGTGCCAGTTCAAATGAATTGAACACAGGTTAACTGAGGTGAGCACAAATATTTGTGCCCCATTCACTACTTGGATCACAGTGCACTATTTCAGTGTCAGCCTGTTTTCTTCTTCATGTAATTCTTTCACGAGGAAGAAACACATTCCTGTTATCTGCATTTTAAGAAACAATAGTCAATAAACTGTTTTTCTACACGGCTATATTTAGCAGGTGTAATTTACTGAGATGTTACTTATAGAGCAGGAATCCTTCTTCTACTTAAAGGGATCCCATTCAGTGTGATGATAGGAAATAATCTGTTTGTGCCTGTGTGTGTATGTGTGTGCACAATCACATGCGCTCATCTCAGCTGCTGTGCTGTAAAGCCCAGATTCATGTTTGCCAATAAGTAGCACTGACACGGAGCCTGGGTCGCAACACGACCGGGGGATTTGTAGCTCATTAGTAGCCCCGAAAGACAGAAGCAAAGAGTCAGAGGGAGAAGAGTAGAGATGATGACATCAGATGAGGAGAAATTAAAAAAAAGAAAGAAGTAAGAAAGAGCGAGGTCGGTGTGAAAAAAAAGAAGAAAGAATCGAGAACATGAGAGAAAAAAAAGAGACACGGGATGAATTAGCCGCAGAGACAATTAAGAGCGTTTGAATGAAATAAGAACACCCTGTGAGCACGTAATGAGATTACAATGCGGAAAGAACATTCATGATTATTTTGAATCCACCGGAGAGCTCGCATCCCCGTTGATTCTGAAAAGCGTGTACTTCTCAGTAATAAAGCGCTTGACATGCAGTCTGTGCACGTTTGCTTAGTCTGAGCAAGAAAGGCAGAGTTAGAATTTATTTTTGTCTCACATTGCTCATAAAACTGAAATCAAGCCATTTTTACATAATTTGGAAACTGACTGTTTAGAATAGGATACTCCAGCGATTTAATATTGGACTTACATAAATTTGTGGGTTTTATGTATGGCTGGTTACCAACTGGGTTAAGCAGTGTGTGGGCCTTAGACCCCCAGGGCCCCCTTAAAAACCCAGGTTCCTTAATATAGGAATTGGTTTGTAATATGACAGGAATATGCACTACTAAAGAGCAATATCAACCGACATGATAAGGGCGGGTGTTAAAATCAAAGCGAGTGGTGGCGTGATGTTGTGACACAACCCAGGAAGTCCAGCTTGAATAATAGATCCATGAGTTTGAAGAAGAGGTGGAAATCATGAATCACTTTGCTGATTCGAATCATTTTGTTCAGTTTAAAGGTTCGTAGTCACTGACTATGTCGTTTGTAAGCTTAGCAGTTGAATCACCGTACAAATACACTTCAGTAGGTACTACGTCAGTAAGTGAACACATCACCATTCAAATGCTCAGCTCAAAACTATCCTATACCAGCATTGTGCATAAGTTTAATAGCTCTGCAGCCTGTTACTTACAACAGAGTAAGCAGATGATGGATGTTTCTAGAGCTTTTGCTGTCTTTCAATACGATTTTATAAGGAGAAAACACTGTGAATCCCCACTGGGCTGACAACATCGCTCTCAGTCACCAGTGAGGGAAGCTGTCCTGCTAAAAGCTTCTGATTCAGTCAGTGACAATAGTGATTCAGTGTTGTCAGTTCACTTTCGAGATGTGTTGATAAAGATGTGTTCATACATGTATTGAACATCTCTAGCTTGAAGGCTTATTCAACATCAAAACACTGCTCAGCAGTTTATAATACTCTAACATGAAGATTTTACAACTCTGGAAAGTTATCATGGCGGCAATCATATTTTCTTTTGTTGAGACAATAGTGAAGCAAATATGCAGGAAAATACTGCTCTTATATTACAAATTTGTAAAACAGCACATACTTGGTAGATTACTTTGGCCGTATGGGCCTGCACATATTTGATTGGCCACCAAAGTGCCTTGCTAGATGTTGTTGTGGTACTTTGAACAGGCTAAACTTTTTTGTTGGATGACTGGCCCCCCTGCTGCATCAATGGACTTGCCTAATTTAAATGAATGAGGAGGCTGCTTTTTTTTTCTTTATGCAGAGCTCAAGTTGGTTTGACTTAAAGGCCTTAGATAGGATAGAATAGGAAGCCAGCAGCTAACTGTTGCCCCTGGCAGGTTAATCCAGCATTGGATTTGCCAGAGATAGAAAAGAAAAAAAAGGGCTGACATATCGTCACTTTTTCAAGTTCCAAAAAAACTGGATCCTGCACTTCCCACAATGCAACTTTACAGTCATCTTTCAAACACCACATCCCCATTTTGTAACATAGGCCTTCTCAAAAATGACCTGGATGCCTTGATGATATCACATTTCCTCCTCCAGGGCCACAGAAGACATAAAACATCTGTTTTCACAGGCTGACTTTGACATGTATAGTTGGTGGACTGCCCCTTTAAATTCACTTTATTCATACAGGCTTGTTATTTTAAAACTTACCCTCCACATGAACCTCCTCCTGTAGCAGCTTAAGACAAATTCTACATGTTGCTGCTTGTAGGGCAGAGAATATCCCTGGTTGAATCTCTGTCTAACAGCCATCTACATATTGTATGACTTTTTTGGCCAGTGGAGCTGAGAGAGTGGTGGTTATGAAATACTACGTTTCTTTCTTTTCATGAGAGCTGCTATTTTAAAACAGCACTATGAATAAACAGCCTTCAGTGAGTCTTTCTGAAGGACACAGCTCAGGGTCAGCCTTTCTGTCAGTGTGTTATGTTACTCTGAGCAGTTATTTAACAACATCTAAAGGTATCTGAATTAGAGCATAGAACCAGGTTTCACTCAAATCTGCAGGGTAAATGTTATACAAAAGTAAAGATTTCAAGGATTTTTATGTGATAGGAAAGATGTTATCTAAGCTTCTGGGAAATGCATTGATTCAAGAAGCATGAAACTCAACCTCCTGTGTTTAAATATGAGAAGAACAAAGGTACATTTGAATAATTAGTAGAAGTTGTAAAAATATGCATTTTTTACATTCTTGTGTGTGAAGACTGCTCTACAGGGAATCTCGTAGCGTTATGTGACATAACTCAATGTAGTTCAAGCTTTCATACAATGAACAGAGCATGAAGTTTAAAATTTAGGCCAGAAGAGGAATGTTCCCTCAGCTTCAGCACATCAGAGAGAAGTGCTTATTGGAGGATTAAAGAGTAGTTTCTTAAATCACTCAGGGAACTTTTCAACCCAGACGAGGAAGTTCACCCTTATCCTGTGAAACATCCAGTTGCATCATCTGGGAGCCATGAATGTCTGCATGTCAAGCGCAGACATTCATGGCTCCCAGATGATGATCTCAGCTTGAAACATACTTTTTCAAGTCTTCAGAGGTGAAGTGGTTTGGCTTCTCGCAATGATTCACACCTGTCAGAGACATGGTTTAGACATTTAAAGATGTGGTCACTGTAAAAATCACACTTCCTATATTCTGTTTCTCCTGTTAAAAAAACTGAAATGTGAAATTTCTTTAAAGTAGTCACTGCTAAATAGTATTTTTATGATTTTTTTTAAAATTTATTGTGATTTTACAGGGTCTTTCTACTTAGTAAATACAGAAAATAGATATTTTCATGCTACACTATTGATCCCTGACAAAGAAATTCATCTTTTGCCCCTTCCACAGTGAGATCAAAGTACAGCCTCTGATACAGAATAACACAACAATGCTGCAAGTAGAGATTCATTCCCTTTGCTCAAGGACACTTCAGCAGAGCTCATGTTAGCTGTGAAGGGGGATTGAATCATTTTTGCCACCCTGCTCACCACTTCTATAATCAGGACACAGTCTAGTGTGCACAGTTCAGCAGATTTGGGTTCAGTACAGTGCAGCTCAGGTCAGTAGGAGTTTGCAGAGGCTGATTATGCAAGTTGATAGATAATCTAATGGGGTCAGATAAGACTCTGGCTAGAGTCCAGAACGCGATGATAATAGTGTACCACTACTACCACAACATCTTACTACACTTATAAGGAAGACCCAGTAATATGAGACTTTCCTCTAAGTAGCAGCATGCCAGTTGTGTGGTGTTTTAGTATACCGCACACACAAACACACATCTTCCACATGCTGTAATCACTTATTCTGGTTCCTGTCAGTAGTTCAGCCTGTCCTGCTGAGCTCGGCAACAATTTCACTTCCTTCCTGTTCCCGGTTACCATGGTAACAGCAAAGGAGAACTCTGTTGTCATCAGATGGATCGGACTGCAAAAATTATTTTTATCTCCACTTCCCCATCTCTCTGCCTCATATAACCAGGGGACTGAGTGTCCTCACAGGCCTCACAGTGCAGCTGGAGTGTGAAGCTGCTTCAACTTAATATGACCAAAGTTAAAATGAGATAAGTACAATCGGAAGCTCCTTGCTTGCTAAAAGTATAAATATTTTCTTAAAGCTTCAGATACAGAAAAATAAACAAAACCACACACACACACACACTCACAGCAAAGGATGAACATTACAGTATCAACTGGAACACAACATGAAGATAGGCGAGTGATGTGTTTCCTCAAGCAGCGATGAAATAAATAACTTCTTAACCACAGCAATAACCGCAGCAAAAATGATATTAAAGGGTAGGATTAAAAAGGTTATTTGAAGATAATATAAAGGCTTCAGCTATCCAAATAAGTCAAATCAAGTAGATATCTTTCAAAGTTACCATCTTTTTAGTGCCAAATTCCCTCATTTTGTTACAATCCTTCCACCGCAGCTGAACAGGAAAACGCTGTCAGTTGTGACAGAAAGAAGGAATTTGTTACAAAAAAGATTGTAACTGTGGAAGATATCCACTTTATTTGTCTATCTCAGTTGGCTGAAGCCTCATTTTATCTTCAGATGAACTTTTAAGCACATTTTTGCTCAAAACAAGGACTGTGGATTTTGTCCCCCATCACTTACATTATAAACTCGTTAGGAGGGGATCTTGTAATGGTCAGAATGAACAGTGAGCAAAACCTTTTTCAATGTTCATTTGGGCTCCTGACTGTTGTTTTAAGACAGACTTGAAAAAATAATTTCATGCCTGAAACCATAATTCAATAGAACACCTACTGAAAATATCAGCCAATAGTGACAAGGTTTGTTTGCAAAATATAACATCTAAACCACCAAAACCCATTGAAGTCATTCAATTTTGATCATTTTCACACATTATTACTACACTGGAAAAGAAAAGACTGTGCCAGTAACAATAAAAAGCAGTATGTAGAGAAGTAATTACACTATGTAAATACACTGAGTGGGTATTGTTGACAAATGCAAGAAATACTAGCAAAAATGTGGTTTGATATAATAAAAATCTTAAGGATTTCAAGGAAAAACAGACTGGGGATTGTGGCCTTTTGTCCGTCCGACTGATATATGAGCTACATACAAATACAGCCATTATTTCAGGGGTAAAGAAGATGATGAAGAGGCTCATTCCTGCAAGTGTCTGGTGCCTGTATCACATCCGGCAGTCATTTATAATCTAACCGTTTGTCTTGGTGGAGCAGCCTGGGTGAAAGAGGAGCACTGAGATGATCTTAGGCCAATCAAGCGCTCCCAGGACAATCCAGCAATTTAAAAGGAGTCAACGTGCTAATGGTCCGCTAATCCAGCTCTGGGGAGCACACTACAACGTTTCATTCATCATTCATGACTACCAGAGCAAAGAGTGTGTCTAGTCGGTGATTATTTTATGGGTGCATATTACTTGTAAGCTGTAAAATTACTGGATATCTTGTAGCAACATGAATGAATGGATATGAACGAATGCTGTGATGTACCTGTAAAATAGTAAGAACATCTTGCGAGTGTTTGGGGTACAACCTTGTAAAGTCCAAAAATGGCACAGGAAACTGGATGCTGCTTATTTTGAATTTAAAGGATGCCACATAAAATATAATATCACTGCATGTCAAAGTATTCCTTGAGCAAGACACTGAACTCCCAATTGCTCCCGATGCTTGATGTGAGCGTGAATGAGTGAATGAAAGGCAAATTGTAAAGCACTTTGAGTGAAAGCACTGTATACATAAATACATTCCATTTATCATTTACTATCAAAAAATGTTATTTAAAGGTTATTGCTGGATTGCATTTCATTCTACAGGTTTTCCTGGTGTTGTTTTGTCAACCCTTAAACAAATGACAAAAGAGAAAACCTGTTGTTTATCTGATCAGCTGTAGAGTTAACAGACTAGTCACACATAACCATATTATGGTTATATTCTATTCCTCAAAGTAGCCATTAAGGTATCAAAATATAGAAAATATGAACTCTGACTTATTATTCTACTGCGAGAGCTTGTATCGGTTTTATTTTTCTACTACAGTGATCTGCTGCAGTTTAAAGTGACTACATAGATTCTGAGAAGTCTTTTTTTTTTGAGAGTCCTTTGTAATAGATAAGAAAAATTATTTGGATCATAAGTGATTTAGACTTATATATACATATATATACTTATTGTCACTCTTTCCCAAAATACTCATGTATGGTTACTGACTGCAGTGTGGTAATCGCCTGTTGTTGTTACTCTTTAACTTGCGAGCGGATGTGCGGCGCGTTTTATTAGCCTGTTGAGCACCTCACCCTTACCTCATCTGAGGTCATGTTACAGCGGCCGGAGGGGGGTAGGTAGAGGTGAGGGAGGGGAGAAATAGATATCAAGCGGAGGTGATAGAGGAAAGAACAGGATAGAGAAAATGGAAGAGGATTAAAAGATAATGAGAAGGAAAGGAGGAGAAAGTTTAATGTAAGACCGAGAGGATGGATTGAAAGACCATGTGCAGAGAGGATGGTCATTTTGTGCCAGACTTTACATTGGATCACATATTTCAATGGGTGGTAAATTTTTTCAACCTAAAGTGACTCCATTTTATACTTTGTGGCCAAACATTTTGACAGATGGTGATTGTTACTGAAATATATGGTTATAATCATCAAATAATGCTATAATGCAGTTTGACAGCAGCGAGTTATGTAAAGTGTATTTGTGACCATGACACTGTTCAGAAATGCATCCAACATTATGAGAATTAAACAAATACAACTGTGGCCTCTTAGGTAATGTCACAGGGGGCAAAGAGATAAGAACAGACTGAATATGTTTGCTCACCAAGGAGAGGATCAAAGTCAAACATTCACATGTATACGCACATGTGGCTGCCCATGCGCATATACTCGTATCAAACTCCTCCCCCCTCCCCCATACACACACACACACACACTTTCTGAGAGGGTGGTTGAAGTCATAGTGTAAAAAAATCTGGATTTTGCTGTAAGCTCCAGCAACCTGCAAGCCACGTTTGGCCTCAATAACGCTGCTCCATACAATGAAGACATGGATTTAGTCCCAAAATATCCCAAATATTAGCATTTTGTGAGGTGGGGGTGGTTTCACATTTATAAGCAAATGTCTGTCTTTTTTTTTTTTTGCTTTTATGGCAGCAATCACTTTGTTTGAGATGATGTCAGTGAATTGTTGTGTTCAAAGTTCGTTCAGGTCTGTGTTTAATGAGCCATCTGCAGTACAGGAAGTTCACCGGCTGACACAGGTGAACTGACAAGATGTGTATTCGCCAGCTGCTATTAGCCATGTGCCACTGACCTGCAAGGCTACACAGGTTTTCACCTCACAACAGCTGGTTTAAGTTGTTTAGAGAAAAAGTTTAGAGAAAAGTCTGAAAAATGAATAAAAACTTATTTCCTGGCTGATATCAGTCATTAGATTTAATACTTTAAGTAAATTTAGCTGAGAATTTTTCTGTATTTTTACTTAAGTAGGAACATAAATGCAGGAATTTACTTGTAATGGAGTAATTTTACATTGTGGTATTGTAGCTTTTACTTAAAGGTGCTATATGTAAGAATACTTCTGGCCCGTCCTGTCTTGTAATACCACTTTGTACCTCAAGAGGTGATAGCGAGTCGGTGTAGCGTCCAGTCTTCCCTCAGGCTAACATGAGAGGATGAAGAAGCCTGCTGTTCACAGTGAATCTGTGCTATGGTGTCTTCAAAACTTCAAAATGCTATAGAGACATTAGAGCCAGCGGTAAAGAGCTGCACAGTTCAGTTCATCAGATCATATTCTCCCTGGTATGACAACAGACGTTGACCAGCCGATCATCTCAGGAGTTGGGCTGCTAGCGGCCGGCCAGCGGCTCCTCACATCTCTGAAAACGTTGGACCTAATTTCCAAACAGATGTTATTTGGATAAACTGACCACATATTGGGAATCTAAATGGTTACTTTCTCACCTGAAAACATTAAAACTTAATAAAGTGACATATTAATGGTCCTAGATCAAAAATTACAACAGCTTTTAGCCTGGTTCAAAATCTCCACCATTGCCGCCAGTTGCTCGGGGCAGCGCTACTTTTTCATTCTCTCATGTTAGACTGAGGCCAGACTGGATGCTACAGTGACTCACTATCGCATCTTGAGGTACAAAGTGGAGTTACAAGACAGGACGGGCTGGGGCTATTCTTACACATAGCACCTTTAAGTAAAGGATCTGAATATTTCTTCCACCGCTGAAGAGTCATCACTGAAGATGGGGAGTGTGCTTCAAAAGCAGGTCCACACGGTGTTTCAGTGGGAAAATGGAAATTTAACATCACTACAATATAAATCTAATGATACATAGATAACAAACACACAGTAACACTCAA
Organism: Thunnus thynnus; assembly: GCF_963924715.1. Taxonomy (NCBI): domain Eukaryota; kingdom Metazoa; phylum Chordata; class Actinopteri; order Scombriformes; family Scombridae; genus Thunnus; species Thunnus thynnus. The sequence goes on along the minus strand of NC_089520.1, from coordinate 15,606,609 downwards.
AATGCAAACTAGTGATGAAAACAACATGGCACATGATCAATAAGTACCGTAGCTGATGCATTTGTCTGTCTCTGCCTTACTGCTGGTTTTAAAGTTTCCATTTTACAGGTACAGAGGCCTTGACATGATGAAACATGAACATTGCTCCCTCCCTCGACTTCCGCTCCCTCGCTGATCCCCTCTCATTATGCTCTTGAAGTGGTGCGTTTCTGTGGAGAGTGCTGCACTGGTTCATTATATAACTGTGAAAGAGAGCTGAGAGAGTACAGTGCATCAGTACAGTAGCACTCACAGTGGGAGGACAGTGCTCGACTAAGTACTGCAGCAGCAGCAGCTGCAGCAGCAGTCATAGCAGCTATTTACTGCAATTATTTGAGCCCATTAAAGGAGCCAGCAAAAGTGGAGCTGTTGTAAAAGTGCCCAGACCTGGACTCCTCTGTTTGTCAATGTCATGACTGTAGCAGATGTAATTTATCTGCATCTGAGTTTCATTTCTGTCATTCAGACAGAGAGAGAACACGTTGAGATTCTTATTAAATGAAAATGGAAAAGTAGGGCCGCTACTGAAATAAGTCTGTGCTGCATTCAGGCGAATAAAAATGTCTCACATTGAGGAAATTCAAGCTTTGTGTTAAACCTGCTGTCTTTATACGCACGTTGACAGCTGACAGAGAAATGATGGAGCTAAGACATATGTGTTTCATGTTTTTTAAGCTGCAAATGACACACACATATAGAGACAGATGGACAATTTATTCTCCAGTTCGACAACAATTTTATGTCTGAGGCATGTTGGCACTTGCTGTTTCTCTAGGGGAGGACGAATTGAGATCAAATACCTTTCTGCTGTGAACTTTCACTCACCCCAGGATACTGTCTGCAACACCTGGTGGAAATCAACCACATTCCTTCACAGACACAGTTTGGTTGACGCAGTTTCACTATGAGAAATAGTTGCATAATCTTGATTTACAGATTTTACCCTGGAGTGTGCATATTCTTAGCACTGGTGTCACCACTGACTGATACAGAGACGATTTTCTGCTGCCAACACCTTTTATTTATATATATTTTGGAAAATAAATGAATCAATAAAATGAACACCTCTCTTAGAGATAACTTCAACTCACTGTCACCGCAGTAATGTATCATCAGCAGCAGTGGTAACGGTTTCTCTAAAATGGTTGTATACATATCAAACAATGGGACTATTAAATGCACAAATATACTTGCTGTCATGATGTGAAACAATGTGACAGTAGATGGGAGAAAAGTACTAAGATCTGACCAAGCAGCAACTACCGCGGTTTGAGGCTGAAGACAATGTGGAAGTACTTTAAAGTGCAATGCCACCTACGACTGCGTGATGCTGGCTCCAAAAAATCTCTGGCTCTGACTGACTCACATTCAAAAAGAGTCAACTTCCCTCTAGAAATATTATGTCAAAATTTTAGTCATTATGGTCTCAATCGCTAAATTCAGACCCTCTAATAAGTGTGCCGGTAGTCATTTTGGAAATTATTGCTCTGTTACTAAGATTTAAAGTCTTAGACTTTGTGTTTATCAGTCCCTCCAGGATTTTGTGAGTTTTTTGTGATTATGGCGGCCAAAAATGCTTGACTTTGCAGCATCTTTTCTCAAAAATTGCAATACAGTTTGTGATGTTTTATGTTGTCTTATTGCAGTAAAATTGTGGGAATTGAGAAAAATTGCAAGCAAAGGAAAATAATGTGATTTTTAAAAACTACTACCAATGAACAGTCATAAATAATCACTTCCTTCCATAAAAAGCATACTACATATCACAGAAACACCTATATCTCAGTGCTAAGTTTTTTAATTTATTTTCTGAACATGAGAACCATGGGCTCAAAGTTATATAAAAAAGAAAAAACTGTACTTGAGTTCCATTTATAAGCCTTTATTAAATCAATTCTTATCAAATTTGAGTCCTGAACCTCACCTGAGACCGGAGGCTATATTTTTCCTTTATTTTATCCCTTATTGACTGTTAGCTTATCAGGCTAATGCAACACATTGGTCTCCTAAGCTCTTCCCACTTGGCGTCGCATATCTACTTGCAATACATAACATGCACCAACACAGATGATTGGCACAGTCAGAGAGAGAAAAAGAGAAATTTCCTAATAAACTACATTTAAAAATAACCAAACCTGAATCTTTTTTGCCCAAACCTGCCCTGAAGCCTGAGACTTTGTCGGGTAGCAGAACTTGTCAGCAATTATCTGTTAACTTGTAAACAACAACAAGCACCTGTCTGGACACCTGGATGAAATATCTTAATTAGTGTGCAGGGTGGAACATGTTTTCAGCTCTTTAACAGAAAAGACAACATTGGAAATTGCGTCAAGCTGTTGATTAACTCCTCTACTATCACAGTTCATGATAAACTCTGTTTTAATCATTTCAAATTAGAGCTGAAAGCATTTCCTGTGTTACATGAACTTTCATGATGATGATGATGATGATAGGCATGCGGGAAACCCTCATCATGTTGCCAGGAAACCAGAGAGTAATCAGTTGGTGGTGTCGATCATCTTTCTCTTCAAGCAGGGTGGGGCCTTAATTTCCGTTATTTCACCTCCGCTGCCACTGTAATATCCTGTCTGAATTACCATGAGGTGAATGGCTTGCTTGATGGTGTGACAGCAGGCAAAAATCATAGCGAAAATCAAGGAGAAGCATTGTAGAGGGAGGGAAGAGGAAGTGAGGGCAACACTGGAAGAGACGAGGAGATAGAGGAGAGATATTTATAGCCGGCTCAGCTCAGCTCACAGCACTGTCTTTTAAGATGCTCCTTTTTTTTTTCTCCAACCCTCCTTCTTGCTTCCTCACTTAGCTGTTTCTCCTTCCCTGACTGTCATCTTTCATGTGCATATGTGCCATTAGTACCCACTAATTGAGAAGATAGAAACGGCAGGAAAGGTTATGTTGGTAGCATAGTTAATGGATACACAGGAATCGGACAGAAAACCACTAGGAGGAAGAGAGTTTATTCTCATTTCTCTGCAGTACAGCTGGATTTCTACTGTCAATATATAGAATTAGAAACCTCTTGCTGGTATTTATTACCACAAAAATAATCATGTACTTACTTAAAGGAATCAACATTTTGGGAAATATGCTTTCTTGTCAAGAGTTAGATGAGAAGATGGATACTGCTCATGTCTGTATGGTGAACATAGAGTCAGTAGCCAGTTAGTTTAGACTAACAGTAACAGTTGGAAACAGCATGACCACATGTCCACATATAACAAAAGTCCCTTACCAGCACCTACAGTTAACTAACTAACCAGTGGTTGAAAGTAACTAAGTACATTTACTCAAGCACTGTTAAATATAATTTTGAGGTACTTGTTCCTTAGTATTTCCATGTGATGCTACTTTATACTTTCACTCCACTACATTTCAGAGGGAAATATTGTACTTTCTACTGCACTACATTTATTTGACAGCTTTAGCTACTTTACGGATGAAGATTTGACATGATGGATAATATAACAAGCTTTTAAAATACAACACATTGTTAAAGATGAAACCAGTGGTTTCCAACCTTTTTGGCTTTTGACGTCTTACAAAAAGCAGTGTGTAGTCGGGGTCACATTTCAGATGTCTATGAGTTGTTAACAGTTCCACCAAATACTGATTTTTGCCTCTAAACTTCTCACATGGTTTCATTTCAATAAATGTTCAAATGATCCAATATTTCACCAAAAATCAAAGATTAGAGAAAAAGTCCAAAACCTGAAAACATCAGTCAGAGGGACCAAACCACTACTTTTACTGCAATACTTTAACTACATTTTGCTGCTAATACTTATGTACCTGTAGGATTTAAGTAGGATTTTTCATGCCGGACTTTTACTTTTAATGGATTATTTTTACATTTCTGTGTTGGTACTTTTACTTAAGTGAAGGATCTGAGTACTTCTTCCACCACTGTAATTAACACATTATATCTAAATTCATATAAAAACTATAGCGTTATTTTTCAATTTGCTGTTTTACGGTGGTTATGTGCCAGACTATTTCTTGGCTAGGAGCAGTTGCCGAGCAACCAGTAAAGATTCCAGGAAGTGGCTGCTCCCTGCCAAGAAATAGTTGGATACATAACGGCCATAAAACCAAGATTTTGTCATTTTTACACTTCTGTTTTTGTATTTAATAAACAAACAAGATATTAAGTGTTAATTATTGAGCTTTAGAGATACTGGTAGGCAGATATTGTTATCTTTGTACAGAGCCAGTCTAGCTGTTTCCCTTTGATTCTAAGCTAAGGTAACTGGCTGTTGGCTCCATATAAACTAAATAGTTATCGTACAGACATAATTTTAAGTGTATTTCCCATAAGTCTAATTTTTCCCCTAATAGTGTACTGAAATACAAGCATGTAGTATTTTACACTACAAACAGTGTTAGATTGTGATCAAAGTGGTAGAGGTGGGTTGTTTTTTTTCCTAGTTATTTATGGTAAGCACAAACAGCATGTTCCTTTTTCTACCGCACAAACAGACAGGGTGTATGGGAAGGGAAGTGGCAGAGTTTCAGTTTAAGCAATCGGATATCTCGGTGTAAGAAGCCTTCGAAACCACTGCAAAGACACAATGAGACAAACCCTATGTATGTGTGTGTGTTTGAGATTGTGGAAGAAGATAAAGTAAGGGGAAGTCTTAGACATAGCAAAACCAACAAACCCAACAAGAAACAGCACTTGTATGATCGTGTTCTAAACTCAATCACTTTCAGAAAGGCTTGTTTACCATCAAGTCTAGAACAGATGACAAACTGTAATTTTGTGGCCAGATTATTGGAAATAGGAATATCTGAGAGGAATTCGTATCAATTATTCATATTATATTATATTACCTCTTAAAAAAAACATCTTGCTACCCTACGACACCATATGTCAACTGGATAATGTGATTTTTTCTGTTTCATTTGAATAATTCATAGAGACCTGAACTGATAAAACTATCCAGTAATTCACAAGAATAAAGCAAGTATTAGAGGAAAGTTTAAATAAACATAAAGATATGATTTTTCCTATGTCTTGTTAATTATCTCATGACCTGTCAGATTTATGTTGTGACCTTGTTGTGGTCCGGGCCCTCAGGTTCAGAACCATTCATCGAAATTGGCAAGTGAAGATTTAGCACTTGATGTTAATGTGTTGTGGAAAGAAATAAGAAGGAAACAGGTGTTAAAGAAAAAAATATTTCAATATTTATTTGCGGTATAAACATGTCTTGTGTTGTTTCCATATACTGTACAATACATAGGGTCAATCGTGTTTCCTTCAGTAGACAGAAAGGTGAAACTGCCCCGGTTAACATGCCCCCGTTTTATACACAGACAGATTGCATCTTTTTTTAAAAACTGTTTACAGCACAATACAAAACAGCTATTCAACGTGTGTTTGAAGCTGTAACACGATGCAAGATGCATTGTCAAAAAAATCCCTGAAAAATTCCTCACTGAGGTAACAATTTTTTTTTTTTAAATCATTCACTTTTTCTTTCACTTTGTTTTTGACACCGCCAACCACTCCTCTTCCACTCCTCTTTTGCTCATTCACGTTTTTCACTCTCGAGCACATTCTTACCAATATGTAGCTACAAGTTTAAGGACACAGAAACGGCCGTTCCCGTGGTCTGGCAAATTTACAAACAGAGAAAAAGACTTGATTTCTCTTTCATTGTTACAAAGACACAAAAAACACAAGAAAGCAGCTTGAAATCAACCATATTCTTTTTAAATAGAAAAGCTCCGTACTGAAATATATTTCAATCCTTGGGTGCAAGTGATCAAGTCCTCAACATTTTCCTTATTGTAGATGGGATATGACTCCAGATAAGGGAAGTCCATTCAAGCATGGTAGTATTATTTTTCATCTCTGATGCTATAATAGGAGAGGAACTTTTGCATATAAATTCATAACATATATATACTCAGATATATATTCATATTGAAAGGCCACAGGAATAGCATAGAGCACATTATATCAAAACAAGACGGAAAAAGACCTTGTCATTATTTAAGCCGGGTGGTGTAATCGTCTATTGTGAAACATAACTGGCATGCTGAAACACAGCTCTGGCTGTATGTGTGTGAGTATGTATGTATGTGTGTGTGTGTGTGTTGTTACTGGGCTCACCGGCCCTACATTTTGGAGACCCCAGGTGAAATGTTACTTCAGTCCACAAGCCATATGGAGCTGGATCTTGTATAATTATATAGAATAGATATAGTACAAAAGAAGAAGAATTTAAAAATGTTGAGGTCTTGGATCTACAAAATACTGCAAAAAAGGTGTTCTGATATATTGCAGAGTAACAAAGAGGACCTTGTGTGACCCGTTACGGTAGAAGACAGCTCGCCGTCTATAATTACCGTGTTCTGATTCAAATAACAGATAACAAACGTTTCATCTTTTTTTTTTTTTTTTTTACACAATGTTTTTCTAAAGTGAGATACAAAGAGTATTGAACAGTCAGCATTAGAAACAAGTTAGAAAGATTATATAAGGCCAGCTAAAACCAACCCTGTTCAGATTCAACTGCTGTCCCCTCTGAAACCCAGTTCTTTGTTTCTGTTTAGACCCTGTCCACATCACCACTTTAAAAACACACTTCTGTAGTTTGCTGTGACAATTGAGCCTCATGCAAGAACCACTTTTAGGAACAGATTACTTCTCAAATGACACGTACAAGTGATTTAAGAGCAGATTTACCAATTTTCTCATATTTAGAATTTTTTTCTTAAATATGAACAAAATTGATGATCGGCTCAGATGTTGTACGAGTCATGTACAAATGGTGCTATACTTAAGAATTATAATTTAAATATGTAAATATGACATCAACCAAAATAAATAAAATTAAACTTAATCAATATTCTGCTCTCACCTTTAAAAATCAGTGATCACTTTGCTTTAGCAAGATGTTTTTTTAGCATCTAACTTCAAATCAAACTGTTCCCTTTTTTATTTTTGTCTGCTGTGACAGTGTAACAGCCTACTTGGTATTTTGTATTTTTTTTTTGGGTACACTAATAGCACTACTGACACTGCTAAATTAGTTGTTTTTGTCTTTTCAATTTCAGGCTCTGCAATGTGAAGTTCTGCTTTTTAATCTTTTTTTTTTTTGTGAATGAAATTTGCCAGTAAATGGAGCAGAACACATACAAAGCCTTACAAAGCTGTTTTTGAGGCATCGATTATGCTAATGATCACATCCCACAAGTGTGCACCAAATCATGAACAGATGTATTTATGAAATTGAAACAAGTGAGTTTGTTGACTTTGACTTTGAACACTCGTACAAGCAAACCTTCCAGAAAAAAGTAAGAGCAAAAAAGTAAAGATAAAATGTTCTTGCATGAGGCTCAGTGCATCTATAGATGCTGCCATAAGTCCATGTGCTGCAGTGTTGTTTCACCCATAAGAGGAAACGGACACTAAAAGGACAGCAGAACGGAATTTTAACATATTTTTTCATGGATTTAAAAAGAAAATTTCTCCATGGATTTTCTGATTTGTTTTTTTTCTACATACTATTCCAATCATTTTCAAAATGCCTTTGAAGTGCTCCTGATGTGAACAGGGTCCCAGAAAACTCATTGACCACACGCTGTGTACCGCTGTGTTCAGCAGCAACAGCAGTTAAAAAAACGGACCTCATCGCTCGTCTTCCCACCTGGTAAAGCAACATCCAACCCATGGTTAAGTCTGCTGTTAGAGAGCATACAGTACCACAGCATGCTCAGGTATACAAAATAATATAGATCTGTTTACTATTAGCTCTATAATATATATTTATATCCATTTGTGTTTAATATTTCTTTCATATAATATACCCAAGGCTTTAAGGGTGAATCAACTCAGACAATTTTCTTTGATGAAATGGCTGATCCCCTTCGCAGAGAGACCTTCCCTCCGTTTTCTCCAAATGCAGTTAAGGGACACGAAGCTATTGAAGTAAGTAAGTGCAGTCTGTATCTGAGGTCAGTCCCAGTCCACAACACTGTGATGCCAACACTGAGACCAGGTTACAATCTCAGCCCTGACACCTGGTCCTGTCCAGAGTCCTTTTTTTTTTGGCAAATTTCTAACTGGGTCCTTAAAGGAACCTAAGATGTGACACAATTGAACAACTTCCTCTTGGGCAAAAAGAAGTTTGCAATGTGGGTAATACAAGAGTGTTGAGGCACTTCTTTGCCACAAGGTTGCTAAGATAAGCTGCCCAAAAAGGTGTCTTGGTATCCCCAATGCTAACCCTAACCTTTCATGCCTCTGCCTCAAAGTACAAAAGTCAGAGCCATTATGAACCAGTTTGGCAAACCTCACTATGCTGTGATGAAAAAACCAATAACCAAGTTGATTTGCAACAAACGACTAAAATAATCAAACAGCTGTTGGAACAACTGGTACTTCTCGTTAGGCAACTTGATGAATCATATGGGGAAGGAAGTGGGAACCGGGAACTGCAGTCTTGCAAACAGTTGGTCAAATGTCAAATCTACTGTAGTATCTTCAGCCACACTTCTACTGCTAATTCCTTGTCCTGCCCCGCAGGCTGTCTCCCTCCTGACCCAATCCGAACCCCTGAACCTCGTCCTTTGCTCGGGGCCCAGTTCCTGCTCCTGCTCCTGCTCCCTCCCCGTTTCACCGTGCAGCTGTCAGGACTCGTCGCAGCCTGGGACTGGCCTCTCCTCTCCGCTCATCTTCTCTGAATGTCTCTTTATCTGCCTGCTTCCAGCACCGGCTCCGAGTGCCAACAAGTCAATGGCTACATCACTGTGCAAACTGCATTAGGTCATTACGAACCTAAAAGAAAGACTAAACTAAAAAAAAAAAAAAAAAAGACAACTAGGAATATCACAACAACGTTCCTCTTTGTTGGCGTCACCACACTCATTCCCTTTCTTTAGTTTTACAATCTCTTAAGCCATTATTGGATTGGATTACTTTGTTTTTGGACAAAGATAAGATTTCTATGTGTATATATTTATATAAGGTATAGATTTGTGCGTAAATGTACACAAAAATATACAAAAATGCATATAGACATACTGAATTTGTTAAGGACTGCCCATACATTTTCTGCTATGTACGTTAACATACATACAGTACATACAGTACAAACATACATACTTTGTTTATGTGTGTGTGTGCGTGTGTGTGTTAATTCCTTGGTTTTTAAAAACTCTACATTCAGTAGAGTGAGATTTCCTACGAGTAAATCCCAGATTCTCCACTTGGCACCAGTCAGCTCAGCTCGAGAGCCGAGACAGAAAGACAGAGAGGATGATGTCGTCTCATGAGTCGAGCACGGTAGATTTTCCGTGTTCCCATCTTTGTATAAAGCTGTCTGTCCTGCGGCGGAACTTCGCCCAGTTTCTCAGTCAGTTAAGTCTCCTTGGCTTCTCGTTACAAGACAAGTTGAGCTTTTTCCTCGATTTCAATGAACTCCGAGGAGGACGCCGTCGTAAACCCACCCGTCAGTGTTCCCTCTCGGTTAAAAAAACTCCCCCATTCCCTTTATCTGTGACCTCCCCTCTCCCTTCAAAGCTGCTCCGTGGCCAGGCTCTCAGACAACGAGCCTCTGGAGGCTAAAACATTCATTAAAACTGGCTGCTTCCCTCCAGTGCAGCCACTTGTTACCATGGTAACAACACCACTTCGACCCTTTGGATGGGACAGTCTCCCCTTTCCCTTAATTTTCATGTGGACTCCAGCGTGTCCAGTTGAAACACATTGTGATTGGTCGGCGTGGTGAAGAAGAGCTGGTCGTGTGTCGGGGAGGACGCGTGGTTGTCGCAGGGGCTGTTGAGGCCCAGCGTCCGCTCAAAGTCCAGGAGCTGGCCCATGAAGTTGAAGTTTGGGGAAATGTTCGACTTTTTCCGCTTGACAAAGTCGTAGGCGTCGTTGAGCGACAGGTTGAGCTTCTGCATCAGGTAGGCCACGGTGACGGTCACCGAGCGGCTGATCCCGGCCAGGCAGTGGACCAGGATGCCGCACTTTTTCGAGCGGGCCTCGTCTGAGGAGGAGAGGGAAGGACAGAGGAGGAAAGATGAGTGAAGGGAGAGAAGAGAAGAGAAGAAAAGCATGAGAGAGAGGATTAGATAAGTGTTAAAAACTACAGTTAGAAAGTTGTTATGGCTAACATGTTAGCAAACAGTTGTCTTTCTGCCATTACTATATTCATTCTTTTTTTGCTCTGTTTTAGTCTCCACCAACTCTTGAGGGAAACATCTGGCTCCGTAGTTGCTAAATGCTCCACTATGTTCACCAGCTAGTAGCTGCTGTTTGGTGCTCGGCAGGTAGCGTAAAGTGAGTTTTTAGAGCTTTAATTCTGAGAGCAGCGAGAGAGCTGCCGGCTATAAAACCAAAACAACGGGTTAAAAAATGCTGAAACACAAGAGCTAAAGAGGATCACAAAGTCCGGTGATAATCCTCTGTGGGTTCAAAGCTACAAGCAACACTTGATCCATTGTTAATAAAAAAAAAATATTGACTATAGCAGCTTTAAAGTAGGGTTACGTAATATTGTTGAAATTAAGTTCACAATATTTGTATAAATCATGATAAGGCAAGTATGCAAATTCACATAAAAAACATTCACCTGATGTTCAAAGCAATGAACTGTTTCACTGTTATTCATTACACTGGACCAAACTTCTAATATATGTAAAACAAGAAGTAATGACTCAAAACAGCCAAGTTTTGAAGTAAAAACTAGTTCAGAATTATTCATTTAAAAACTGAAATTTGAGGAACAATGACATCATGCAATGATATGTAGAGTCAAAACAAGAAGGTGATTCATTGATTAGCTGATGTCAGTGGCGACTATTTTCATAATCAATTATTCATTTTAACTTGCTTTTCAAGCAAACATGCATCTTTGATGGGACGATTTTCTGCTTCTTTCTGTTTTATAACCTTGAAAACGGAATACTTTTGGGTTTTGACAGCCTTTGGTTGGATAAAACAAGATATTAAGACGTCACTTTGGGCTCTGTGAAATTATTATGAGCAGTTTTCACTATATTCTGACATTTTATGGAAAAAAACGATTAATAATCAATAATCAGCCAATTAACTGATAATGAAAAAATTGCTTGTTGCAGCCCTAATTCAAAGGGATTCACCATCGAACACAAGCCCACCCCAACTCGAAACATGAAAACAAACCTTATATTTTTAAATTATGTTTAATCCAGAACGACCTTTCTCAATGACAGCAGAAAGTCATAGAGATGTTTTTTTTTTTCTTTCTTGTTTCATTCTGCTTTCTAGCTCTCCATACACAGAAAAAAACACATCTTACATTATTAACAAGTTACATCCATCCACCTTCTGTCAGTTTCAAGTCCTTGCACTTGCATCACTACAGGCCATTAAAGCGAGAGTTAAGTGCTTCTTTCCTTCCTTCTCTCTCTCTCTCTCTCATTCACTCCTTTATCTCTCTCTGCCTGCATCTCTTGTTGTAGGATTGAGGTCAGTTGGCTCACGAGCTCAAGCTGCCAAGCGGATGCCAAATTAAATTTATATGTGATGTGTGCTCACTTTCCACTATAAAAGGGGCCAAAAGTCCTCATCAGAACAACCCAAACCCGACTATACAAGACTCAGACGTCAAATAAGTAACCGTGTAAACCTCTGTAGTTAATCCACGAATTAACAGATCTTCAGATTGTGCAGATTACATCACTTTACTTTTGCTTTTAATAAAAATAACAAGACTCTTCCATTTATCCAGCTGTTAAAATGCCAGAAAATAATTATATCCTTCCTCTTCTACATACTTGAATACATAAAAACATGTTTAAACAACCGATTCAGATATTTAAGGAATCCACAACTTTCCACAGAACAGCGTGAGTTCACATCTGGGTCTATCGTTTACCATAATTACCCTGATGTTACCCAAAAGATGTGACGTAAGCCCCGTATATTATAGCCAGCCAGACAGCACCGTTTAACATCAGTATGACCCAAATCTGCCATGACCTCTGGCTCTGGCATGTGTCACGCTTCCTCCCACCTAAACAGTAACATTACTCTGAAGAAAGTAAAAGAAAAAAGTGAAATGTCAGTTGTCTGGACGATCTAAGATAAACACAAAGGCTTTGGCGTTTCTCATTGATTCATCGGAGAGGGAATTCACTCATTCTCTGGGAATTAAGTCAGAAGGAATGATGGGAAATACTGAATACGGGGGTGAGAGGATGCGGGAGACTGTAAATTCTTGTGGTTTCAGTATGACCCCATTCTCAAAGAATCCCTTTCCATGTTTTATTCATAACGCTGCTTTGTGACATTGAATTCATATTTAATCATTGATAGTGAAATACAGGCAGCTGAATGTCACAGTGCGGCTCAGTGACGCATTTTTACCACTAATTCTGTCTAAAACTGTTTTTTAGAAAACCATGAAAATGCCAGAAAGATGTTTTTTGTGAATTATGATTAAAATCTTGGATAAAAGCAGAAGCGAATAATGGAGGGTAGATATAATATAACAAACTAATGCTGAAATATAATGGCGTCTAACTCATTTATTATAGGAAAAATACAAAACATTTGATGTTTTCAGCTTCTTGAGTATGAAGATTTGCTGCTTTTCTTTGTTTTCAAAGATGTAAACTGAATGCGAGTTTGAGTTTTCACTGCTGCTCGGATGAAAGAAGCAGTTTGAAGACTTCATCTTGGGCTCTGAGGTTATGTGAAGGACATTTTTCACTACTTCCTGACATTTTGTAGAATAAACCAGTGGATTCCAAACTAGGGCTCGGGACCCCCAACAAGGGGTCATAAAATATATTTGTTGGGTCATGAGTAAAAAATGATGCTACACAAAAATTATGGTTATTTTTTTTAAACCTCCCTCTAATCTTTGCTTTTTTCTTTTAAATTACTGGATATTTTTCCTTCTTCAGGATGTAATTCCAATAAAAAAAGGAAAAGAAAATCGTACCTTGGTCGAACTGATCACAGCTGACAGACATACAACCGATGACGAGAGATTGCAAGTTGTTTTGTTTTGAAATGTGAAGATTTGTCATATATGTTAGTAAATCGAATGTTTTGGAACAACAAATACGTTATCTTTGACTCTGGGAAAATTATAACGGGAATTTCTCACTATTTTCTAACTTTATATAGACAGAAGGATTTATCATTTGAGACGATACTGAACAGATTAATCGATACTCAAACGAAAATAACCACACACATAAATCTGAACACTCTCCTCTTCCACTTACCAATGAATGAAATGGCCTCAGGAAAAAACTGAGAGAGATTCTGGCTCCAGTGATCGGAGATGGGGATCTGTTTGTACTTGAAGTCGCCTTCGTGTTCGAACATGTTGGGCAGGTTGGGCGTCACGTTGAGGATGTACTTGATGTTGTACTTGCTGAGCACATCCAGGTTGGCGGAGTCTTTGGCACAGCCCAGGTAAAGGTACGGCAGGATCTGGACGGGGAACGCTGGCTGGTTGTTTGGTAGCGGGCTGCCCTCTGACTCAGTGGCGCTCCCCGGCTCGCGGTCAGATTCCCCGTCTGAGCAGTCGGAGCTGATGCGGAGGCCTCCCAGACCGAGGACAGAGGCTGGCGGGGAGCTGCTGGGACAGGAGCAGTCCAAATTGGTCTCGCAGTGCTCAGGGTACTCCGACTGGAACTTGTTGAAGCCCCCTGGAGGCCCAAGAAAAGACCAGAAAAGGGTCAATATAAGAATAAAGCAAAGAAAATCATTACACTCGGGGCTTTATGAAATGTGCCCAGTACATGGCGACAGGCAGGTTACTGACTGTGTGGCAAAATGTGTAATTCAAAACTACAAAATGGCAGCTGAACGTTGAGTCTGCAAGATACAAGAGGGCTGTCAGGAATCTGAATTAGAGCTGCAGTGATTAGTCCATTAGTCACATTTGACAGAATATGAATCGGCAACTATTTTAATAATTGAATAATCATTTTAGCAATTTCTTAAAGCAAAAACGCCAAAAATGAGCTGGTTTCAGATTCTCACATGCGATGATAAATGTTGTACGTGATGGTAAACTGAATATCTTTGGGTTTTGGACTGTTAGTTGGATAAAACAAGACATTTGAAGATGTAACCTTTGGACTGTCTATTTTATAGACAAAACAATTAATTGAATGATGGAGAAAATAATCGGTAGATTAATTGATAATGAAATGAATTGTTAGTTGCAGCTCTAATCTGAATAACTAGAAATAAACCTTTTGGACTTTTAACAACAATGAATAAATTAGAAATAAAAGAGGAAAAAAGAGGAAAAAATTAATACATTTGGACTATTACAATGGTTGTGGTAAATTCACCTATTAAACACACATTTTACAACATGGTAATTATTTCTCAATTACAGTACATTATACAGTATGATATACTATAGTCAGGTAGGGGTGTAGTGGAGGCTATCCCAAATAAAATCTGTGTACATACTTTACTTTTAACCTACATGAAGAGTAATACATCATAAGAAGTATTAAATTTGCATTTTATCTCATGAATGACTTCTTAATTGAGTAAAAAAAATACATTTTTGTTGAACTATAGTCATGTCTTTTTCTGTACCACTACATCACACATCAATATGTCATATAACGGGATAATAACGTGACATTACGTCATTATGAATAGGCAAACATGCCGGACAGATGTGCTCCATTGAGAAAAGCTGAGCCCTGGGGAGAACCAGCAGCTCTGCTACCACACTACTCTGCTCAGTGGACTTTTTGTGAATGGCAGCTCGGCTTGTGACTCCCGTGAAACATTTCTGTGTTTATCTACAGATCTCACACACACGTATACGCACGCACACACACATACACACACACACACATATACACAGAGACGCACACACACACACACACACACATGCGCGCGCACGCACACACACCTTCTAGTGTTAACCATATTTCATACTTGTTTTAGTCGTTTCTGGCTGTCTTATCTTTTCTGTTCGTGTTGATTCAGACAGCGTCATGGTCTCCTCGTTTCCCTGTTCATTCATGAAAAAAAAACGCCTGTCTTTTTCTGAAGGAGCACAACATGGCGGGGCCATTTTTGCAGCATTTAATTGAAAACATATTTGACCCAGCTTCATGTATTAAGACACGAGACATTGTTGTAGGTTTCTTTTTGATTGGCTTATAACTGACGTGATTATCTGTCCTAAAAATAAGAATATCAATTAGGGCAATAATTTAAGTGAGTGAATGAAACTGTCAAAGTTCATTATGACTTCACACTGACAGTATGTGACATTATGTTATTACTGTATCTATTATGTCATCACAGACTGAACCGCCGCCGCTGCTGCTTCATTGTTATAATACATAAATAAAAAATAAGTCAAACTTACTCAGTAGACGGTTCATTTGTTTAAAGTCATGCCACAGTGTGACACTTTAAGTGCCATAAAAACAATTTAATAACCTATAATAACGTATATTAAACTGGTAGAGCCGGATATGTGTCACATTTTTCCAAAACCTGCCACAGACACAGACATCAGGAGACAAAATCCAATAATGTGTTCATTAATTCAATTATCCCAGGCCAGATAAATAATTATATTTTAATTGTCTACTATGTGGTGAGAGTGAGCCTGTTAAAACAACACATGTAATCTAACTGGGACAATTGAACCAGAGTGAAATTAAACTGGTTTGAAAGGAAGGAGTCAGTAGAGAGAGAGAGAGAGATTTTTTTATGAATTAAAAACCTAGAAGGAGTTGAACACACAGCCAGAGCTTCAGATTTTAAAAGCCGGTTGTTTCTAATCTTACCCTCCAGATAGAAAGCCTTGCACCCGTCGTCCCGCAGCTTCTGCAGGAGCAGCCCCAGCACGGAGCTCCCCAGCCCGGACTCCTGCCGCTCCGAGGTCGCCTCGTCGTACAGCACAACCACGTCCGTCTTGCACCGCTTGACAAATTTCTCCTTGTCCTCGTTGTTGGGGATGATGGAGCGGATCGGCAGGTTCCCCTTCTTCAGCCTGCGGAGCATGAGGCCCGGGATGGCCAGGTTGATGGCCGACTCGATGTGCGAGGACTCGTACAGCTCATGGGGTCTACAGTCCAGCAGCAGCAGAGAGGTGGCCCCGGACTCCAGCTCCTCCTGCAGCCACTCCACGCTCTTACTCGATATCATCATCATAGTCACGATCACAGAGCCTCTCCACAGATGGTTAATTTTCATCAGGGAAACGTTAATCCGCCGGTCCCCTGGTGCGACATGAAAAACAACACAACGGAACAGAGGAAAAGAAAAATCACGGCGCTAAACTTCCCTTCCCGCGGCCGCCGCCACCACCTCCACCACCGCCGCCGCCGCTGCTGCTGCTGCCGCTGCGCGCACACACGCACCCAACACACACTTCCACACACACATCCAACACGCACGCAGCGATGCCCCTGTGGTCGGAGCAGGAAACTTAAACATGCAGAGGTTTCTCTCCCTCCTTCCTCCAGCTTCAGTCCGGCAGAAGTGGAGGTTTCATTCCAGTCCATCGACGTCCATTTGGCGTCCGCGGAGCGACAGACCGGCCCAGAGATGCCTCGTTTTAGCGTCTCAGGATGTGAGTTTCGGATGAGTTGCTGTCGCTAAAGCCCATGATTATTGTTATTACATGCTGGCCCCGTGGAGCGCCTCTGGTTTGTCATTTCCACTGGATGCATTAAAAGAGGTTCTGCCTCCTCAGTGAGGAGAGGGAGGAGCGGAGAGATTTAAAGGTGCAGAGCTGCGAGAGCTTCACACCAGCTCAGCCTGTTTTCACGCCCTGCTGCCCATTCACTGATAGACTGTCCTCAATGCAGATAACACATGTGACTTCTGGGAAACCTCCCAATCAAAATATGATCACGATTAATGAGATGACAGTCACCTTTCAGTTTTTAAACGTCTTTTTTTTAAATGACATTTTTATTGTATTGTGAATAGCATGCAATACATGTAGAGTAGTATCTTATAAAATTAAATTTCACGTTAATTTCTTTTTGTCAAAGGCTCATTAATCTTTTTTTAAGTACATCTTATATTATTGCTGCTGTGTTTTACTTTGTCATTCATTAAATGTTTATATACCATCATCCAGATCATAGTTGTTGACAGATACACTAATAAGCACTTATATCCGCTTACAGCTACATTATAGTGTGTATAAACCATTTATTAACTGTTTGTATGCCGCTTATAAATGCTAAATAGGGGGACTTAAAGTAAAGGTTTGTAACTTTTACTTTTGGAGGTATGTGGAAGTATATTTTAACCAAACATGACTTTTATTTTGCGCTCATTGGGACATCCTCCTACATCCTATAAGAGTTATTAACGCTGGCAATAACACTCAGTAGCTGAGGCAGACCTAGAATACAACAATGTTCCCAAAGTTTAAACCTGCACACCTGTTTGACACTATTAAATGATGCTTTATATTGCTGGCAGGCCTACAAGAAACAGCAAATACATTCACATCATGGTCACTCTAAGAAACTGTATGAGAATAGTTCATTGCTGTACTCAGATTGGGCTGGATTACCAACAGGTTTAGGAATATGTGAATATGCACTACAAGAGCACAATATCAACTGACATTAAAGGGTATCTTAACATTACATTTGGAAACAGGACATCAGTTATGTGAGCTAAATGATGTAGACAATGAAATGAAATTTTGTTTCATTTTGCCTTCAGTATTATAATAACACAAAGAGATTATTCAGTAAAACTAAAAACAATTACTTCCTCATGGAAGATGTTGGAATCATGAAAACACTGTAAAATTGACTTTTTTGCTCTGCGTGAGTATTTGGGCAATACTTGGTCATCAAGAAAACATGATTGATATAGATAGTGTTTATATGTATATGTTTGTTTATCTGTGTAAAACATGTTTTTCCCATATTACATACAGTAGGTGGATTTGTTTGTGTTTGGCACATGATGTCAATCGCCAGAAGTTGTTATTTGTATGTCGTATCATTGCGTGTCATGTAATCTCATGTGGGATGGATCATATATATATATATAGGGGGTATAGGGGTCTCTTATCTTGTCTTAAAAAGGGCCCTGCGTCAAAACCTAAAGCTCTGAGAGGATACTGTTATGATTTCTAAATGAATGTGTTTAATCAAATTACCAAACAGCAAACCTGGTCCCCGGTAGAACCCCTACGGCACAGAGAGGGGGAATTAACAGGGGCCTCCACGGGGCCACCTAGCAGCTTTAATCCATTCATGATTATATTGCTCACCAATATGTGTCAAAACAACTCCAAAAGGCAAAAATTTGTTTAATCATTTCTGAGAGCGCAGACAAGGAAACGATGAATAAATTGCTCACCAGCTCATAAGCAGTAACTTCAACTATGTGGTTGTAATCCTGCCGTCCTCAGCAACCACTAAACTGCATGTTTACCAGTGATTCAGGTGGGATTGTGATTCTGTTCATTTAATATTTTCAATGTTTGACTGTTTTAATAAATTACTTGGGGACAGAGGTGAAGCTCAGACTTACCGGCCTACATGACTCTGATTCATTTTCCTCTTATCTCCTCACAGCCTTTACTTCCTCTATAACAAACAATTTAAATACATTTCCATAAATTTATGTACCAATTTATTACTGGACATTTTCCTGACTGAAAATTGGCTTTTTACTACTTACTAGGCAACACTAATTGAGTCTCAGAGTCATATTTGTCTCATATAATCTTTTCGATTATTAAAATTTTTGGAGTGTGTCTGTACAGACTGTTGTGTTTTTATCTCACTGAGAAAACCTGAGCCAAATGTTACTCTTGCTGTTCTGGTTTGTCTCTTGGTAACAGAACAGCTGCTGTCTTTTTTAGATTTTAACTGAACTTTGTTTCAAAATCATCAGGCCTATGAAATTATACCATATTTAAATATATATATATATGTATATATATATATATATATATATATATATATATTTGAGGAAAAGCAAAATGAGTCTTTCTTCTTTTTTCTTTTGTACTTCTGGTGCTCACAAAACAACAAAGTGCACACAAAGCAAAAGAAAGAAAACCACAGGTTGAAATGTAACATGCGGATAGGAAATGAGTCTCTTCTTCAGGTAGCATTCAGCTCTTTGTGTGTGTACTTTTTCAAGGTGCTTCCACGGGGCCTTCCTCAACACTGGGAACTGGGTAGTCTAGTCTACTACAGCAGCTGAGGTACTGGAACTGGTGAGGAATTAATGTCTGAACCAGTGCAGGACAGGTGCTTTATAACATAATATTTTAAACTGATTAACCAGTTCAGGCACAGTGTTTCTGTTCATATAGACCATTACTTTTTCTGATAAATCAATTAACTACTA
This sequence comes from Thunnus thynnus, assembly GCF_963924715.1. Taxonomy (NCBI): domain Eukaryota; kingdom Metazoa; phylum Chordata; class Actinopteri; order Scombriformes; family Scombridae; genus Thunnus; species Thunnus thynnus. Next base: position 15,587,210 of record NC_089520.1, on the reverse strand, counting down.
CTTTTAATCTACAAAAAGACAAAAACTGTGAAAAATGCTCATCACGTGTACTTAGAGCCCAAGGTGATGTCTTTAAATCACTTATTTTGTGAGTCCAAACCCAAATATATTCTATTTAAAACTGATATGAAACAGAGAGAAGCAGCAAACTGTCACATCTGAGAAGCTGGAACCAGTGAATATTTGCCATTTTTGCTTGATAAATGACTTTAAACTATTGGAAGATTATCAAAATCATCATTGATTAATTACATTTTCTATAGATTGACTAATTATTTCAGCCCTAGCCAATAGCTGTGTGTACTGTCGCTAAACTAAATGCCAAAAGCTAAATGGTCAGAGCATCAAATGCTGATAACTGCAAATACTGTTCCCTCTCATTCTTAATTTAACATTAACATTTTAACTAACATGTCATAACTCTCCTATGAAAGTGTCTGTATAGATAAAGTTTATTACTATCATTAATACTGGGTATCATGGTGATGTTATGTAACACATTTCCACTCACAACAACTCAATGGTGCTGGTGTACCTGCTGTATTACACAAACCATCACTGGGTCATCGCTACGTTTCACCATGAATGACCTAATAAGGCATCAGCAGGTTGTGACAGAGGCAGAGAGAGGGAAAAGAGGAGCGTTTGATTTCCTCACAGCTGCAGAGAGGAGGAGTGGGGGATGCACCAGCTGCAGACAATGGCTCTTTATCCTCCCCAGTGGCTCACACACACACACACACTCACTAACAAAACACAGACACACACATACATGCTCACACACAAGTACACAAGCAGAGACACACACACACACACACACACACACACGCACACAAACTTTAGGGCTCTTGTGTTTCCACTCCCTTCACGGACAACAACAGGCTCTCTTAGAGAGTGTGTAGCCACTCGGTGTGTGTTTGTCTACAAACTGTTTTCCAGTTGTAAACAAAACTATCATCATGGATTTTGAACTTTCAGGAACTTTACTTGTGATGAAGCTCTAACAGAGTCTCTTGACGTAATTAAATAATGCTTTAATGGTGCCTTTAGACTGTACGATATGGGGGTCTATGGCCTTGGTCTTAATCTGCATCACATTAAGCTATCACAGTTTTGAGGCATGTCAGATTATGTGATGGGATGGATGCCTGGTGAATTGTAACGCTATGATGGAAATACCAATAAAAGTATAAAAAAAAAAAAACCCCGAAGAAGATTGTGAAACCGGTTGTGAACATGGGAAATGACAATTTCCCATGTTCCAAATCGAGTTTTTGGTAACTTTATTTTTAGCAGTAGCATTGTGTAACATTTTTATTGGTTGGTTTCTAACTGTGAGTTACAGCAACTGTCACATTGTGGAATTTGGTTCTAAATTCGACAGTGATTCAGCCAATTTTTGGTTGCTGAAGCTCTGAGTCAGCCATCAGTGAATTTACCCATTATGATATAAGACTACTGTTTTAGCTTAGTTAAGTTTAGTTTAATTAGGCCTTGTTAGTTTATGCACAGGTAACATAAAATACACAAAAATATGCTAAAGGATTAAACAGGGATTGTGCTTGGAAATGAAAAAAATAAAAATAAAAATAGGTTTATAAAGACATCACAACAAAAAATGAATAAATCAATGACACTAGTTTAATTTCATTGATGTAAAGTGATTGAAGACCAAAGATTTTTGCCACATTTCTTTCACTTTTGTCAACTTTTGTCTGTTACAGCCCAAAATTGCGACATAAAGGGGCCTTAAAGCTTCTGCAAACTTGGGTTTTGAATCTTGAGCATTTATCTCTAACCATAAATATTAATGATTAAATACACAAAGATAAGAGTTAAAGTTTGGGGGACAAATAACATCTGTAGATGTTAATTATTACATTCTTAAAAACAACAACAACAAAAAAAAGCTGCTTATCTGCATCATCAGGACTGTGTGGTTTTATCAGATGTGATTGAATGGCCTGGAGGCATAAACCGTCATCACATTTTGATTCAAATACTGATAAATCCTGATTGATGCACTGACGTACGTGACATCAACCTTTTCGAACTGACACGCAGCCTGCCTGCGTCAAACCAGCGAGAAGAACACATACAAAAACATACAAAATGATCAAAACTGTTCTAACTTTGGCAAAGAGTTTTGTGCTCAGTAGGGCCACATTTCTCATAGTGAGAAGCTGATTGAGAAAAAAGGTTCCAGGGCCTTTGAATTTTCAGGATTTTTTTTTTTTTACAGTAGGATTTAGTTATAGGATTTAGTTATAAATCCCACAGTAAAAACAGAATAAGACAAATAAGCTTATGTAAAGATTTTGATGACCAGTGTCTGGGTAACAAAAGACATGAACTCATGGGGAGACTTACCCACCATTCAGACTTGCTCATACATGCATCATCAGCCTTTAATCTACCATTTTGGAAAGCACAGAAGCTTTTCACATTGTCTATACACACACACACATTTCCTGTTTCACAATACCTCTAATCTTTGTCAACACCATCCAGTTTTTTAGAAAATTGCCCTCCTCCATACACCACTGCTCTTGAGTGTTGTAATCAGTTTTATTGTTCTCATATTGAAATGGGGTATGAAGAGCGGCCACACACACAGAAACGCGAACATACAGTGTGACTTATTCAAACAGAAAAGGCAATATATTCAATATGAATCTATGCACTGTTGACACAGAGAGTCATCATTCACTGATGGAAAAAAAACCCTCCTTCTGCCAGATGGAAGAACCCTTAATTCCATCTTAAATCTATATTCCAGGATGGTAATGTAATTTTCTGAAGCATGGTGTTGAGATGAGCACAGAGTCTCTTACTTATAAAACCCAAAGCTAACTGTCCCCCCCCACTCCCACTGCCTGTTATGAAGTGATGTTTCTTTGAATGAAAAGCCACATACCAAAAATATTACGCAAATCCATGCAGAACCTAAAAAACAAGGACAAAGATAAATCTTATTATGTGAAGATTTTTGGTGGGGAGAAGTGTTGTCTTAGCTGGGATTTAGTGAAACAAAGCACATGAAGAGTTTCTGTCCCTCAGGAAGTGGCTGTACAGTTCTACTAAACTGCACCTGAAGTGAAAATCCAACCTGGAAAGCTACTTTTCTATCACTTGAAGTTTCTCAGGTTTGATTTTGGATGGCCTCTTCTTAAATCATGACTATTGTTTTAATTTGTTTTGGTCTTATTTTTCTATGCCCCTCATTGTTTTACTGTTTCATTCTGCATTGTACTTTTAAATACTTCTTGTAATCTAATTATTTTAGCATTTTTACTGTTTATTCTGTTGGCTTTTACTGTAAATCATTTTATAACTCTGTTTGAAGAAGTGCTACATAATAAAGTCATTATTTAAAGTCGAGCTAAAATTAAAATAAACTTTAGCTAAGAAATCAGTATATAGCTTACTGCATATCCATGTTGTTTGTTTTGACTTGTGTACTTATTAGGTCAAAATTGGTATTACCAAAAAGAAGTATGTGAATTTTTGGTTTCAACTGACGCTGCTGTCATTGATTTGTGCAATATGTGTGGGCAAGCACTAAAAATACTTAATGACACACACACAGACACAGAGACACGTTGTCCTAGGTCACTTTTGGGGACATTACATGGAGTTACATTCATTTCCTGGAGACTTACCCTAACCATAACCACTACTTGCTTAACCCTAACCTTAACCACTGACCCAAGAATCAGCTTTTTCCCAATTAGGGACACGACTTTTGTCCACAATTGAACAAGCCACCGCCAATTAACTGGTCTTAAGTCTGAAATTTGTCCCCGACAGCCTAAGACAGATCCACCCACACACAGGCAGCTGAAAGCTAACATTGTTAGCTGTAGCTTAGTCCCTTCTTTGATGTGAGCACTCCCTAAATCACAGGGCAATGTACAAAGTGCTAAGTTTACACTCACTGCTGTGCGTTTTCACAGTCTGGTCATTTGCTATCACCATAACTGGACACACGAAAGATAAATGGCTAACGCTAGCTAGCACACCACACTAAATATGTGGGAGTTCCTGGCAACTCAGGCCTTGAGATAACATAAAATAATATTTGGTGACTAATTTTCCAACTTGCTAGCTTCCATTGTCTGAGTAGAATATAAACTCAGACAGACAAATGTACATAACATACGCTTTATAGGATTGTTGAAAAAGGGGTGAAAAGTCTTACATCTAGGTTTCCCTACAAATTTAGTGTAAATTTTAACCAAATTTCTAGATTATTGAAAAAAGAAAATTCAAATTAATAGCCTAATAGTTTACATCCACTGCCGTTTTGCGAATATTTGGAGTTCACCAAGATAAACAGCGGGTGACGCTATTTTTCCAGTCAGAGCCATTAAACCATTTCAGAAGAAGCGCGTGCAACGAAATGATGTTTAGAAGAGCAAGCATTAAAGTCTCAGCGTTACACACAGATCTGATGTTTTCATCTGCGGCTGTTTTTCGTCTCTTCATTGGAGCAGAAACATAAACGGATATTTAAGTCACATGCTTCATGTACATCATGATTTAATTGCTAAATGTGTTTCCATTGTCACATTTTGCTTTAATCAATACGCAAACTTTTCCACCTCAGCCAAGCATAAGACGTTTTTTGCAATATTTCCACTCAGGTTTTTTATGCGCACATTGAAATGAGAATAAAATCAGGTGGATGGAAACATGCTCCAGTCTGTAGCACCACACTGAAGCTGACAGTGCATCTACTAGCAAAGGCAAATTTAAAAAATACAGTATGTCTTGAAAAGGTTTTATCTTCTGTAAAAATGTGCACAATAGTGGCAGTGTTATTATAGTTGCTAAATCCTTCCACACAAAGTGAAGAGAATTCAAATTTCTACCTACAGAGAAATTTGAATTTCTCTGACAGTGAATGAGAGACTGATCTGATCTTTGTGGACTCGCCTGAGCTTTCTTACCCACGAACTACATTCAACTGATCATTTCTGCTGCAGAAAATCTGCTCATATCCCTGGAAAATCACCCTGGGTTGTATCCAGTATTGAGAAAAAGTCTCCCATTCATTGTCAGTGGAACAGTTCCAACGCCTTTTTTTGACAGATTAAAATGTTCTTGGTTCAGGCTTCTGCAGAGATTTAAACTTCATGTTCACATTTCTGAACTGTTTTTGTTCATTAAGACAACATTTGTGATTCTAATTCATTGGGATTAGGCAGGATTTGTAGCACTTCAGTCCTGATAAAATCATGTTATAAATTAAATGACTTTTATCTCTTTCCATTACTTTAACTATCCAAATAGGCCTCATATACAGTATGATGACAATGTAAAAAAACAGTAAAGTACTTGGCACTGAGCTCTTTTTCTTGTTTCTGTCTGAGGTCTCTTTAAGGCAGACTGTGGTTTAAACCCACTCACCTCAGTGATGGAGTGAGGTGGCCACCCCTCTCCCACGCTAACGCTGGCATTTCCTCTGCTGTTTCCTTTGCCCCCAAACATGCAGGTCGCCAACACATAAAACAGGCCTGGAAAAAGTATCAGGAATTCTGTCTGTCTCCTCTCCTCTGAGTCTTTTGCTCTGTTTTGATTTGTATCTCTGCGTCAATCAGACATACACAGGTAGAAGATTACCATTAGTAGAAGATTACCGTTAGTATACTGAGGTTTTCAGGAAATTGGAAATTATTACTGTATAATACTTTTTTATTGAAAGACAACAGAGCTATAAATGTAGTTATGTATTTTTACTATTATTTTATTTTTCATTGAGGTAGGTGTATTTCCAACAATAACTTTATTCATATACTGTAGTACTTTTCAAAAACAAGTGCTTTACAAAAGATATTTTGAAATGCATAAATTAGAGTGAATAAACAATAAATAGATATAATTAAAAATAGACATGTAATAAAAGTACAAAATAAAACAATTTTAGAAAGCACAGTTATAAAATAATGTGTTTTAAGGGATTTAAACAAGACTGAAGACTTGCCTTGGTCGAGGAGCCATGAATGCAATGTCCAGGGGCCACGTGCAAAAACGATGCCTACACACAAAAACCACACAAATATGCCATGTTCCGCACATAAAGTGATATTAATAAACACAGAGTGTGCGCAGCAAACACTGACTTCAGACCAGGTGTGCACATGTTTTTGTAAAGCAATCTGAGGGTGATGTGATGAGGTAGAGATGAAATAAAAGGTGAGAGACAGTCTTTTAGTAAAAGATTGTTTATTTAGGTTGATAACCAGCTTCACTGATTGTGTGATCCTTGAGATTTGTAAAATGCCAGTCAAAGACACTTTTATTAAGGTAACCTTGATTAGTTACTTTTGTGTGATTAATCATTTAATTTACATAGGAGTCAACATTTTATTTGCTTTTAATATTCTTTTTATTTTATCTTTAGTTGTGTCACACCTTGTAAAGTCGGTTTAGATATGAGCACTACAAACTAATCATTGATTAAATTTCTGAGATATCACTGCTGACGATGGTTTATGGGTCCATGTGATGAATTAATGAGCCGCACAGCCGTACGTAATGGTTGCACATAATGACAGCTGTTCTGCTGTTGGAGAACCTCGCCAGCACAACACCATTGGTGAAACGCCACTTCTTCTTCTCCGTTTGTTTCATTGACAAGTGTACAGACTGATGGAGCAGGCAGCGAATTGATATGAAAACGGCGGGTTAAGGGTGTGTCTTCAACCATTTATGGCTAATTGTGGGAGTGGAAATGAGCACCCAGTTCCTTAATGACTGAGATGTATAAAACAGAACCATTTGTACTCACAGCTTCATAAATCTGAGGAAAAGAAGGCGGATGCATATTTCTGTCTTTGTGCGTGCACAGAGTTTTAGTCATGAATCTACACACAGTTTTATGCACCTGGTCCCTGGTCTCCTCTGGTGTTTAGCTTTCATCTAGGGACTAGGTGTCAGCATGATTCAAAGAATGAGCTTTACGGATCGTTGAAAAGTGTCTGACACCCCTTTTCCCCAAAACCTGGTGGAGGGGGCTGTGTCTGACAATTTATGATACTTTCTGAAACCAACAGTCTAACAATCACTCGGTGTCCAGAGGTGAGAAAGTACACAGGGTTTAAACTTCTCTCTCAAGCTCTTTTTTCTTTTCTTCACAAAACTACTTCTGTCAATTTTCCATGAATTTTTCCATGAATTTTCCATGAATTGTGTTAACAACTCGTAAGGGTTGAAACTTCTGGAAAATGTGCGCCGTTATTACCATTTCACTGCATCTTGCCCTCTCGCAAAATCTAATCTATAATGTACAGGCATTCAATTTGGAAATGCTAAAATTGAGGTTATATGCCTTTTCATATTGCATTTTGTGAGTCTTGATATTGAAGAAAGCTAATCAGGATGTTATAAAAGCATAAATCACATTCTCCAAATCCTTTGAAGGTGCAGGAAGCAACATTGAACTACAGACTTGACACAATCAAAATTAAGCTTGTTATCAAAGGTCACACCAAGATTTCTGTAGTAAGGTATTATGGTTGAAGACGAAGAACCTAAATGTGAGGTAATTTGACTAACATTACCGCCTCTGGGTAGATACATGCTGGGACATCCGTATTTGACCTCAGATGAATGTAATAAAATAACTTAATGCTATCACAAAGGAAGCTGTTGAACATCCTCTCACATCTGGGACAAGCTCGTCGGATGAACTGGTGGAGCACTCAAGAGTTCCTCAGAAAGTAAAAAGGAAGCTTGTAGTAATGCTGATGCCTTCAGTTGAGGTCTGTTAGCACTGGATGCTATGAATTTTTCAGGAATCCCAGAGATAGTCGAAGTGTGTCTCTGTGTGTTGTGAAGTGTAGATTTTGTATATAGTGTGTATGTCTCTGTTGAAGAGCTGTGAACACGTGCTTACACTGGGAACTATGAGAGGGTCTCTGAGCCACAGAGAAGTCTCTCTGTAGAATTCATTATTAAAGACCAAACTAGAAAGATAGAGAGTGACATACCCCGCAGGAAAGAAGAGAGAGATGAAGATAACACTCTTCAGAGACACATGATATGGAGAATAGAGTGACAATGATGGAAATGGGTTTATACAAATCTAGTAGTAGGCATGACTGAAACAATTACTGTATATAAAGCATTAATGACTGGGTTTCCCACAAAATATAATATATGTTTAGGAGGAAACAGAATTCCTGTCTGGACTATGTTCATTGGCCATCTTTTTGTCCAATCCAGGAAGTCCTTAAGGTCTGCCTAAAATTAACTAGTTACACGGTGTTATACGACCATGCCTAATGGCAGAAGTGTCAATCTGAAAGCCTGCCGTCATAGATAGCGGCAAGATGCAATGTACTGTGTAACATGTATTGGTAGGTTTAGGCTCCTAAAACAATTTAGTGAAAAGACTGCGGTTGGGGGTGCATCAATCCAGCTTTTTCTCCCCAATTATCAACACCTCAACTCAGGATATCTACAAAGACCAAGTATACATTTGATAACAGTACTCTCTTTCTCCCAAATTTAAAATCTGTTTACCTCTCTATGAAGGACTCACTGGAATCATTTTTATGTAAGGCAACATGAGACCTGGGGTTGCTGTATGCCAAAGAATGTATTTGCTAATGCAGATTAGTTGTATATGAATGTAATTTTAAGGAGACAGCGTTACAGCAACGTCAGTGATCAAAGTTTATAGCAGCATCTCTTTGGTTCATCGTCTTGCACAAGGACACTTCAGTGGGGCTGATGCTGTTATCTGGATTATCTGGACAATGACATCTGATCAATGGGTCTTTGCATTTACGCCTGGTATTAAAATGCGTTCTCGTTTTCTCATCTGTACCCGCATTGTGATCAGATTCAATATGCAAATAAGCTAAGCGGAGCTGGCGGACTTGTCAACAACCATGGCACCTCCCAGGTCAAATGGACGTCATTCATTTCTACGTCACTGTTTGCGAGGGAAGACCTCCAGCTACTGCTACCACTTGGACTTGCTTTAGCTTACAGGAAGAGGAAGCTCTAGTTGACCTTTCTACTTACTGGGATGATTTTCTTATGAATGTGGTCACAATGTAAAGTGTGCATTTACACCTGGCTAAGATCCAATCAGAATGCAAGCCTGACCACCTCCAAATGTGGTCCGGCCAATCTGATTGCGTTCTGAGTGCATTTACACCTGCTTTAAAATGCTTTTCTTCCTTTTCCATATAATGTATCTGGATACAGATCACATTTTAACACCAGGTATAAACAGGGTAAGAATGAACTATCTACCAATTGAACAACCTTTATGGAGCAGGCAGGCACACCGTCCAACCTAGAACTGAGTCACCCAACCTGTCGTCTAAATCACTCGCTTGCTCTCTGACTTTGGAACACATTTGGCAGGTTTTGTTCCCAGTTTGAGTGAGTATTCAATAAATAACTGAACGAATGACCAAAGCAACATTGATTCTGTTTGACTCTTTATTTGAACATTTGAATCTCTTTTTAAAAACCACCTGCAATCTTTTCCCCCTCCTACTGTATCTAATCAACCTGTAGAGCAAACACACTGTACCTACGTAGGCAAGATTGTAAAAGCACTGAGGTGAGTCATTGTGTGTTAACTCAGTCCTCACCTCTCTCTCTTTTACACAAACACACACACACACACATACACCTTCAGCCTCACCCCATTATATCACTATGACAGCTGAGAGGCAGGGCCATAAAGACAGGTGGTCAAAGGTGGCCAAATAACTCTTAATGATCTGTTCCATCTCCTGAGCAGTTTCACTTTCCTCCTCTTTTATTTCAGCTCAGCTTGTTCCAGAGCAGCAGGAGTTGATTCATAAGACATCGACACAACATTAAGCCATCTATTTTAAAGCATATACAAATGACCTCATAACTTCTGCTGTTACATAATTACAGTAAAACATCTGATTGCCGAGATCTCGTTATTTAAGAGCCATATGTGGTGAAACAAATCATTACTTTAAGAGGTCACAAAGGCAGATAAGTTCAGAAGATCTTGTAGTCTTATGGTGTGAAAAGTAATATGAATGTGAATTAAACTTTAAAAAATGTATGACTAATTCCAGTAAGTGTAATGGGTTCAATAATGTCAGCTTATGGCTGCAACTATTTAATTATGGATTCATCTGCTGATTATTTTCTCAGTTTAATGGTTTGGTCCATAAAGTGTCAGAAAACAAGTGAAAAACGCCCAAGATGACGTCTTCAAATTTGTTTGTTTTGTCCAACCAACAGCCCAAAATCCCCAAATATTCAATTTATAATCATGTAAGATCAAGAAAATCCTCACAAGTTTAAAGAAGATGGAACTAGTGAATGTTTGGCAAATCTGCTTGGAAATTTACTTAAAGGAGACATATCATGAACATTTCCAGGTCCGTATTTTAGTTTGGTTAGTTAGCTGCCAACTTTTGAATAATCGCCAACTATTTTCATAAAATGTCCAAATTATCTGATTCAAAATTCTCAAATGTGAATATTGTCTGGTCTGTTTAGTCTTCCATGACAGTAAACTGAATATATTTGGGTTGTGGACAAAACAAGACATTTGAAGACGTCACCTTGGGCTTTGGGAACCAGTCTGAAACCTAAACCTTTACTGTCATATATGACAAAGAAATACAGCCAATTGTCACATCTGAGGAGTTGAAACCAGAGATTGAACATTTTTGCTTTAAAAATGACTGAAACAATCAATTATCAAAATACTTACCGAGTAATTAATTGACTAATCGTTTCAGGTCTAGATAACTCTGCACCAAAAGTGACACTATTAACCTAATGACAAGGACTGAGTGCAAGGATAAAACTCGCCAAGAAGTAGTTTCAGCACCTAAAAACAAAAAGTGTCGCTTTTTACAGTTCTGTGTGAGCTTTAGAGGTGTTGGTAGATGTATTTTTGAGGGAGACAGCCAGGCTAGCTGTTTCCCTCTGCTTCCAGTCTTTATGCTAAGCTAAGCTAATCGTCTACTGGCTACAAGCACAAAGACAGAGAGTGAGTTGAGCTTCTCATTTAACTCTCAGAAAGAAAGTGAATAAACATATTTCCAAAATGTTGAACTTTTTGTTTTACTTTCCTAAAATCTAATTTATGTTCATGACACTTTTCAAAACACAGTTGTGATAATGTTAAAGAATTGATCATAAGCTTAGTAGTAGCAAACGCAGTATCTTACTATAAGGTATCATGTCTTTGTGGTGACAGGCTGCCTTAAATCACGGGTGTGAAAGAGCGGTCGACCTTTAGAGAGGCAGGTGAGGTTACGGTAAGGTGAGGCTTTAAGACGGAGGCAGGTGCTCTCTGAGTTATCACCGGGTTTGTTTAATGGGTTGGCCTGTTGTAAAGTAGGTCATCAATTTTAAACTCTCAGCACACATTTACACACCTAGAAGCGTGTGTGAGCTGGTTTTATTTGTGTTACGTGAGCTGTGGCACTGAGGTCATGTATGATTTAGAGCTGACATTGTAGCATTTAGGTTACACTACATGGACTGTGGTTTCATGAGCTACTTTTAATGAGTTTTTCTTTAGGAACAGAACTGTAGTGGTATTAAGTATGTATTTAGTGAATGCAAATTATAGATGTGTATCGTATGAAAACCTTGGCTGAGCAGCAGATGTGAAGTCAAGTTTTTGTGCACTACATTTAATCTAAATATATGGTAGATTGATAAGAGGGCAACATACAGGAAGTTGCTTTTTAGATTAACTGCAGCTTGGTAAGATTAAAAACCTTCTTTATTGTATCCTCTTACAACAGAAGAAAAAAAATAAACCTCACTCACTCACTCCCTCCATCCATCCATTCACTCCCTTTGGAATCGAATGGAAAAGATGGTTTTGGAGCAGAAGCTGAGGCGTGGGTTGGAGGAGCAGAGCGCCAAACCTCAGCCACTGCCGACAAGCACGGCTCAGTCTCACAGGGGGAAGGAGTGGGAGGCGATGAGGGGAGTGAAGGGAGGGGGGGGGTGGTGGGGGGGTGAAGCAGGAAATGAGGCACAGGGGAGTTCTGCAAATCCAGCGGTGGTCAGAGAGGACATGGTTGGGACTGAGGCTCGAACAAGGTTCTCCTCTTTTGAACACAACTTTCTGTACACACCTGAACAAGCTGGTGTTTCATATTGTTTAAGTCACTTTTTTAACACATCTTCAGGGCTTTGTTCCTCCCGATATTTTTTATTTTTTCCCATACAGATATTTATTTGTTTGGACCATTTGTTACTTATGTACAGGTGGTAGACAAAATTATGTCGTCACCTCATCAGAGGTGCTTCAAGGAAACGGTTTAGCAGAGGTGCTAAGCCACAGAGATCCTGATGTGACAAATTTAGTAGATGATGGCCTAAAGTAAAGGTTCCCAAAACCAGGCTACAGACTGGCATCAGGCCTCAGACTATTTGCTACTGGGCCACAAGTAAATCAAACAAAGAAAAGAAGCTAAATAATTATTTAACTTTATAGGCTATTACAAGCTATTTTGTTGCAGTAATACCCTTGAACTTGGTGCAGCATTTATTGAGATTTTTTAGGGCGTTTTCAGACCTATAGTTCATTTGCTCTGCTGCGAATCAGTGGATTAGTTGTTAAACTTGTTGCATTTTCCCCTTGGTTCGGTTTCTTTTCACAGAGAAAAAAAATTAAGTGAACCAAAATGCATCACTAAAAGTCACGTGAGAGCGTCCACTCCACTCATTGCAGTGCAGGTGGTGCAGGAGTGAGAATGTAAATATAAGAAGAAGGTCCGATCTGCCCAAATACCAAGAATGACCTCGATTCATTCTCCGGCTAGCTGCTAGCAACTTAATTTCACTCATCCGTATCCCAATATGCAAAGTGCACCTGGCTCAAACTTGCAGAGTTGGGTTAGCACCTTTCAGCATTCAGCAGTACATGAAATCTGTGAGACGGCACAAACTCAGTGTCATTGAGAAGTCTATCTGCATTTCTTAAATTTAGTAATAGTTAATGCCTCCACTATAAAACGCTTTAAGCTTTGGTTTTGAGCACGGCTGCAAACAACGCTTCAAAAGAGGGACATAACTAGGTAACATGCAAATTACCAGTATCTGTCACCTACATACTTAGTACACTATGCTGTCAGGGTTTGAGTAACACAACTCCCTTGACATATCAACTAATTTGGCCTTTTTTTAAAGCAACGCACCTGCAATGTGGACATACAGTGAATGACGTGGCTCCTTTAGAGTTAGCTCATGTTTTTTTGAAAACATCAAACAAAGATTGCCAGATTTCTTCTACAGCTGACAACCTGACTTTCAGAGGACCCATTTTTTGTAACAGTGTTTGATTAACTTCAAGCACAGTCCAAGATCTTAAGTTTTTCCATTGGGTGTTAACATTATTTTGTCCAACCCCTGTACTGTATGTGACTCTCTGGGCTTGTAAAAATGTACAGTGCACCTGACTTTGCTGTGACTCACTGGAAACTCTTGTACGTCACAACCTATAGCTTCTAAACTGTGCTTTTCTATTCTGGTTCCTCAAAACAGTTCAGTGATATTTTTTGTCTCCAGGCCACCTCTCATTTCTTTCCTAGAACTACAAAAAGTCCAGTTCCCCTCAGCTCATTGAGCAGTGACCATACATCCTGCTGCCATGATCATTTCAGTGTTTCGGTCAGCGAAGACAAATTATAACACTGAGTACTAGAACTTGTAGTTCTAAGAATACACACTGGCAATTGATGTTTTGGAAAAAAAAGAAAAGCCTGTTTTTCAGCCACAGTGAAACTATGCGTGGTGGTGTAGCCTCCACCTGCTGCAACGGGGCACAGCAGTCTGGCCGTCAGAGCGGCCGGGTATCATTTCAATCTCATAAATCTGTTGGAGTCTAACAAAATGTTTGAGGAAACAAAAAGCCAAGAGGAGTACAAAGACCTGACACACTGAACCAGTAAAACACTAAGACACACACACACACACACACACACAGGCAAGCAGTGGCAGCAACCACAGCGCACCAGGAAAAACATATCCAGATGTTCTCCTCATAGGATCACCAACCCCCTCCTACACACACACACACACACACACACACACACACACTTGTGGGCCACACATGGGCTACATATTACAGAGGCTCGCTCTCCAACTTCTTTTCTCTTCTTTCTTTCTCATATACACACACACACACACACACGATCCTCACTGACATAATACACAATCACAACTGCCTAAACTCAACCTTCAGTGGGTGTTCAGACCAAAAGCAGCCCTGCGTTAAAAAGATGCAAGGGGCTGCATTAGTGGGAGCGTGTTGCTTCAGGTACAGAAATGATGAAATATGACCCAGGAAGTGCAGTTAGAGTAACAGATCTATGAGTTTTGGAGGCTTAGCAGACTAGAATTACACACTAGAATAATATGAGGAAGAATTGACCAACTTTGTAAAGTTATCACAGCGGCAATCATTAGACAGGTAAGCAGTACAAATTTGGTGTCCATGTTACAAAATAATCTAGAAACTGTTCTTACACACATATGATTGGCCATCACAGCTCCTTGCTGGATTACGTTGTGTTGCAGTCTAGCAAAATATCAGCCAGGTTAAACTTTTTTTTTTTGCCAGACGACGCTGAGTTCTCATGCTGGAGCCCCTCGCGTTGGCATTCGTGCTCCATCGAGAGAGTGGCCTCTTGAATGCTAGGGCTGCATTTTTTCACATGAGGGTCCAATGTAACCATAAGGCATTAATATACGTCTAAAACCTGTCCCTCGACACCTTTCTGATGTCAGAACAGGTGCCGGGGTAGTGTCTGACAATTTCTTTAACTTTCTGAAAAGAACAACCTGACATTCACATCACTAGCTCTCTTTGTCGTTCTTTACACAACTGCTTCTGTCACTTTTTGTGTGAACAACTGAGTGCAACACTATAAATACACTCCAGGAAAGAATGTCTGAACATATGCGCTGTTATCTTCATTTTTAAATGATCATCATGTGTCGTCCCTTTCTGTGACACGTAGCGTCAGTGTAGCTGAATGGAACAGCTACAAAAACATTGTTGGATGACACGTCACACAAACTAGTTAGTTTTGAGTGTACCTCTGCCTTTCCCCTACACTAAACCTCACCTTTTAAATTTACACTGAACCGAATTCTAACCTAAACCCTTAAACCAAGTCTTAACCCGCAAAACAGCTCTTTGAAGGTCCGGTCCCAAGACAAGGTCTAAAACTTGGTCCTCAGAAAGATACAAGATACGTACAAGAGCAAACACACACACACACACACACACACACACACAGACACACACACACAGAGTCAAGCCTTGCAGTTATTGAACCCACTCTTTCAGCCCCTCCTCTCTTCCACGAGCTCCTGGCAGGCCGTCTGGTTGAGGCCCATAGTAAAGGGAGCCGTTTTCTCTGGCATGAGTGTGACTCTGTGTGTGTGTGTGTGTGTGTGTGTGTGTCCTCAGGCCCCAGACAGGAAGGAAGAGAGTGGGCCCGGCAGCACAGCTCCAGAATTCCGGTTTTGTTTTTCTTCTTTTTCCATCAGTGCAGAGCTGAGTCTGAGCTGGGTCTTAAAGAAACAGTCGTTAATATTTTCCCCTCTTAATGACGCCACACTGTTCTCCGAGTCACTGAGACCTCCACAATAGGACTCAGTATGATTCATTAGTTTAGTATGTAAACATATTACCGTTTAAAAAAAATGTTTTAAAAAGTGAAATGAATGAATAGTTCTTTTATGGCTCTGATGAATCTGTTCCTAGAGAAATCACAGCGTGCGTCTGAGCGTAACCTCGGCCTCATTTTCATTGAAGCTTCTAAAAATAAAAGTACTGATCCAGCATCAGTGGTCAGGTTACGTAGATTACTCGGGGGGGTTGAAACATAAGGATTTTGGACACAAGCAGGGGAGGCATTTTTAGCTGCCACCCCCATGCTTTTGTAATAAATCATCGCTAAAAATCTGGCAAAGAAAGGGTTGAAAATGACTCGCCGTGAGCTGTGATGACACAGCTCACGGCTCATGATCTTAACGTCTCTGCTGAGGACAATAAACACAGGAAAGTCGTGATTTCTCGGGCAACTGCTCAAGCTCTGTGGACCAATCGGAGCAGGAAACACTCCCTTAAGAGTGACCGGTGACATCATTGCTTTTGGCAATGATTATGAAAACAAACTCTTTCTATCGCAAGTGATACACAAACAGTGCTTGGCCTTATGTAAGAGCGACCAGAGTCGATTTAATTTCAAGTCAGAGATAAGAGTAAAAATCATTTATTAAGAAAGTACACAATAACTTACTTTCGAAATGAAACTTTCACACACAGGATATAAAGGGACAGCACAAGATGTCTTATCTTTCAAACTGCAATAATTACAATCAGTCGTTCTGCACTCTAAGTAGAAATTTCAGCTTGGAAACCAATCCAGAAAGCACCATTATTCTAACTCAAAGGATACATTTGGCGTTATTTTAACATTTTTTCTTATCGTCAACAAATCCCATGAAAAGAGCAAAAAATCAACAATGTGTTATTCTGTCTTTCAAATACTTTGATTCCCTGTTCTGTCTGTGGCGCTCAGTCCAAGTCCATCCATTCCCACTGAAGATGATTTATCTCTAAAAATGAGTTCAAAATCAAAACACTTAAATTTTGCATTTGTTTGGGGACTATTTTCAGCTGTGAATGAGAACATTTGGTGAACTGGTGAGTAT
Source organism: Thunnus thynnus (assembly GCF_963924715.1). Taxonomy (NCBI): domain Eukaryota; kingdom Metazoa; phylum Chordata; class Actinopteri; order Scombriformes; family Scombridae; genus Thunnus; species Thunnus thynnus. The sequence goes on along the minus strand of NC_089520.1, from coordinate 15,570,500 downwards.
TTATGGCAGCAGACTAGAGACTGTATGTGGGACTGATTTAAAATAAACTACAGTGCAACAGTGTGGCTCAGTGATGGCTCAACTAATAGTTTCTGGACAACAGCGGATATCTATGGCACAGAGTAACAAGCTATATCAGGCCTTGAAACACAGGCATTACTTCATAAATTTATTGTTGGTTTTGTTTTCTTAATGAGATTTGTTGACAATAAGAAAAACTATAGAATATCACCAAAAACTCTCCCAATCTTACTGATATGAACATTGTTTCTTCATGTAAGACAGAATAAAGGCACTGTGTTTGTATGCAGTCACTGTTTACTTAGTTGATTCAAATTGTCTGTACTTACAGTAGATGAACAAAAACTTAATATCTGTGGATAACAAACCTAGTGAAGAAGGTCAAATTTGGGTCCCTAAGGTCCCTATTTAAATAAATGAGCCTCGTTCTCTAATTTAAAAAAAAAAAAAATTAATTTATGTGCTGGCTTGAGTGCAACTACAACGATAACTGTGCCCTGGGGAAGTTTTTTTATATGTATATGTGCCCTTTGATGAAAAAGAGTGATGCCATTCTGTGCAGGTCCTCACACATAAACATAAACTGAGATTAAAACAGCCAGACGTGCAGCGCATGGGCAACTCTGAAAGTCTCTTGCATGTGTCTATGGTTTTGTGTACACACACACACACACACACACACACACACACACACACACACCAACGGTCGGTGACTAGTAACATTAGGTCCTTCGTCAGCAGAAAAGAGACTGCGCTCTCAGCACTGTTGTAGAGGAACAACTTCTCTAATATTCAACTCCTTCACTTCTGATATCTGTGTGAAATAACCAGACATCTGCAGTAAGGCTCAGTGTGCATTTAAAGTCTAGTTGGGGGAAACGGTTCAGGATGCTACACGTGTGAATGTGCAACTGTTTGTACAAACATCACACGTTTGAAGTGTGATATAACAACAAAGAGACACTTTTTGGTGTGAACCCATTTCCCCCCTCCGCGCACACACCATAGCTCAACCTCTCTCTGATGCCGCCATCTTTAGGCCTCCTCTTTTCTCTGGAGAAGTAGACCGATCTCCATCTGGTTCTCCAAACACTCCTTAAGCTTGTCCTCTGTCAGTGTCAGCCGCTGCTCCAAGATCGAAACCGTCTGGATGGATACAGAAGAAAAGAGAAAGCGAGAGAGGAGGGAGGATTGAGGAGACAGAAGTGGAAATGAGTGAAGAGAGAAACAAGACGAGGAAAGAAAGGAGGAGGAAGGAGATGGATAAAAGAGAGAGAGAGCATGTTAGAGAGGGCTGTACAGCATCAGCCTGACAGTAATGACCATATAATGGCTGCGTTTGTGTGTGTGAAAGAGGCAGTTTGTGTGTGTACGAGACAGATGTTGTGCGTGCAAGACAATCCAGCTGATTATCGTAGAGAAATCTGCTGCCTGAGCCGAAAACACCAGAGTCTCTGTGTCTGGCACGCACTCTCTCTTGTTCTCTCTCACACACGGTTGCATAAACACACTTACATACGCAGAGAAAACAAGAAAGTCGCTTTCCGATACAGGACGGGCATGTGTGGGTAGTGAGATCACAGTGCGACATACTTTTCCTCTCAGCATCATCCAACAGTGACAGTATTGTGCATTTGAGCACTGTGTGATCTAAGCCTGTTTATCAGCGGACCCTCCAGGTGTGATTTCCAGGGGTGTCACTATTTGCATGAACAGATTACTGAGAATAGAAGCAGATTTTTTTTTTTATCTACTATCCCATCTGAGCTTCAGCAGCCACATCAACGCAATAATTAAATCAGCCTTTTATCGTCTCGACATTCATGTCCGGACATGAGACTTCTCATGCCTTCAAAGCTCTAACAATAACGACCAACGATTTTTCCGTCT